>NW_026642258.1:0-93556 GCF_028554395.1 Pezoporus wallicus | reverse complement strand
GCCTGGAAACCATTGAAGCCACATACTCCAAAAAGCAGACCCAATTTCAATGAAAACTGGTTTACTGATGAGAGCAGCTATATTGCCGGTGGAAAGTGGCATGCGGGATATGCAGTCACCACCTGCAAAGAAGTAATAGAATTGATCTCTGCCACTTTCACAGAATTGCTGCACTGACCAGGAGCTCTGGAACTGTGGCAAAAAGGGAAGAGGCTGAAGCCATACAGACTCAAAGGGACAGGGATATAGACATGGAGCTATCTGAAAGGACTTGAAGCCATGTGAAACATGCACTGTTGGAGCGGTCTGTTGAGAGAGTGGTAATTATGCCATTAAGTGCAGACAGAAGGTAGAGTGAATGAGCTGGCGAAGGAAAGCGCAAAGGGTGAGATTGAGTTGTATTTTTAATTCCCTGATTTACAACAGTAATAGTGAAGATTAAAATTAAGATGGAATATTTAATGATGGGTGGGAGGTTGTTATTCATGGGCTCCCAGAGTTATCAGAAAATCACATTAGATTTAATAAACAAATCAGATAGAAATTTGTTACAAGTTATCCAGTGCAGTTACCTAATACGGTTTCACCACCTCTACCTAAACTTAAATTGTATTGTCTACTGACCAATGGCAGATTTTGGAGCTGCCAAAAAGGGGTATATACATTTGTTGGTAATTTCCACAGAGTTGCCTTTTCAGGTTGGCCAGAAGCCTCCGGAAAACAAAATATTGTTACAGGAAATAATTACCATATTCCGTGACAGAGGCCATTTTGTCTCGGCGTAACAATTGGCAATCTCATACTTCCCTACCACTCCCCACCAAGGGCCAAGGGTAATCCACCAAACAACAAATAGAAATTGTCAGGAGGCTAGCACCTTTGCCCCAGACATTTCCATTGCCTCTATTGAGAATTAGAACTAAACAAGAGGCCAAAAGGGAGAAGGGTTGAGTCCTCGAATTTGTATGGGAGATACCATATGGCCCAATAGGGAATTTTCGTGGGGAGAAGAGACTATATCAAATCCATAATAGAATTAGAAACAACTCGTTGAAAGCCAAAATATGTATTGAACTCGAGTAGGGGATTGACAGTCCAGCCATTATCAAATAACCTGAGATTATGCGTATGTCTTCACCCACAGAGAAGAAGATCTTGAACCGAGTGGAAGGGCCAGTTCCAGTATTACTCTCATCGTTCGTCATACTTCTATAAAGAGCGCCCAAAGGCACCCTGAAAAATCACATCAGGCTTATGTGCCCAATGATTCATGGGTGTCAATACAATTGTAACCAACATATATAGTTAACAGTTAAAATAGCGATTCATGGAACTGATGCGCGGATAAACTCCACAACTCGTTAAAAGTTGTAAAGTAGGTATGCTTTTATTCAGCGCTGAGACGCATAGGGATAATTCCTCAAAGATATGCGTATCTCAGTGTTGTTTCCCTCTACATTTATTCTCTAAAGTCATATATATTCATGAGGTTACACAATACGCCTATACATATTCATGTCCTATCCCCGCTTCGTATTATAATGAGCCAGAAGGTCCTCTGCGCCTGCACAGTGCCCCCTCTGGTCATGGGCAGGGGTCTCAAGATGAAGTAAATGAGTCTTCCTCCTCTGGGTAGGGGTCTTCAAGATGAAGTAAATGAGTCTTCCTCTTCTTGCACTTTTCACCTTTTCTAGTCTTTACTTATGGCCTTCGAGTTTGGTCAGTATCCCAGCCGTAAATTCTCTGCTTCTCCCCTTTATCAGTAGAGTTTGGTCAGTATCCCAGCCGTAAATTCTCTGCTTCTCCCCCTTATCAGTAGAGTTTGATCAGTGTCCCAGCCGTAAATCCTCTGCTTCTCCCTTTATCAGTAGATTCAGGCGTCTGCTCATTAGCAGGACCGGAGGTTTCAGGCGCCTGCTTATTAACAGGACCGGAGGTCTCTGTTCTGCTTAGCAGGCATTTACAACAGATGGTCTTTTGTTTAAACAAATTCTTTTAACAAACAAATTCCTCTAATTCCCATTCAACCCCCCCTGCACTACAACCCCCTGTACTACCCCCCAGTACATTGGTCAACCCTCTGTATCAATCCCCCCTTTTTCTTTTGAAAGTTAGTAAATTCTTTTACTATATTATTCATGACAGAGCTATCCATGTTCCTTTTATCGACTTATGAAATGATTCTGATATACACTGTATCATACATGGTACAATCGTTAAAATGAGTAGTCCTATAGCCAAGATTAAAAGGCCTTGTTTAAGTATGTCCCTGAACCATCCAGTAACTCCTAGGTTATTTAACCACTCATCCAATCCGCCTCCAATGATTCTAAGCTCTTGCATATTTTCTTGCAATTTTCGCAGCTTAGCATGAATTGATTCAGAATGATCAGACAAGTTCATGCAGCACATGCCTTCGAAATCCTCACAACCATGTCCATGAGCCAATAATAAGAAGTCAATTGCTGCTCGGTTTTGTAAAGATGCATGTCTTACACTATCTGTGTCTGTGGCTAGCGAAGATATCACATCTGAAGTTATAGTTAATTGCTTAGCGGCCCAACATGCCAAACGATGTATATCTGCCAATGCTTTCCCCGCAGCTACATTTGGTAGAAATAATGCCGCCAAAAATCTTGTCGTGTGATTCCAGATTCTCAAAGTGGAATCGCAATTCGGGCCTAATTGTCCAATGGATCGTTTGTTTCTGCGGAGGCTATCCTTCATGTCCTGGATTAAATGTCTTTTGGAGGCTGCAAACAGGGACAATTTACCTATATAACATGGTCCTCCAAAGGGTTTGGAAGGGATCCCTGGCCATGCACGGTCCCCACATATCAAGAAATACCCTGGGGGGAGAGCTTTTGGTAATTCCTCATTGTATCGTAACATTGGAGATGATCCTGAGCAGTAAGCAGTTACATTATGATACCATGTCTTCCCACTAGTTACCTTGGTCTCAGGAACTTTGCTTGACCATGTATTAAAAGTTATGCAGCTCTGATTAGTCTTGTCAGATCCCAAGAGTTGGAGTTCTTGCATTGGGATAGTAGAGTAATTTAAGTTTCTTATTATTACACCCATTTGTGCTGATGCAACTGTCCAGTCGGTTCCATAAGCTCTCTGGACCATTTTGATCACTGTACTAGGATTTAGGATCGAGTCATCCTTAACCCATCCCCGAAAATCAGAGGGGTCCAGGTACGGTACACCAATTAGGCATGTTTGAAAGGGATTTCCCACCTGTGCTAAGGTCAGACAAAAATCAGTAATTCCAGTCTTGTCTGCCCATGTGAGCCAGACATTCGTACTTGGGCCCAGTATTGAAGTTCCCTTTTCTATGGCTTGGACTATGGTAATAGTATGGAGTATTAATATCAATAATCGCCCCATTTTAACTGTTAACTATATATGTTGGTTACAATTACAATATTGTATTGACACCCATGAATCACCCTATTTTCCACGAGTTAGTTTCAATTTCAGTTTGTTAGTACCGCTTGATGTGATTTTCCAGGGTGCCTTTGGAGCCTTCTTTACTCGAGTATGATGAATCCAGACGTTTCGTTCTTTAATTTTGATAGCTGTGAAAGTTGTGAGTAATACTTGGAACGGCCCTTTCCACTTCGGTTCAAGATCTTCTTCTCCTGTGGGTCTGAAAGATTTTATACACACATAATCTCCAGGTTGTGTATTATGTACTGGACTGTCCAGTCCCCTGTTTCGAGTTCCAGCCACATATTTTTCAACTTTCTTGAGTTGTTTTCCTAATTCTATTATATAGTTTATTCATAGTCTCTTCTCCCACTTGAAGAGACGTTCCCTGTTGGACCCCATATGGTCTCCCATACAGAATTTCGAAGGGACTCAGCCCTTCTCGAGCTCTTGGTTTAGTTCTAATTCTCAATAGAGCTAATGGAAGTGTCTGGGGCCAAGGTAGACTGGCCTCCTGACCCAATTTCACAATTTGTTGTTTAATTAGATGGTTCATTTTCTCCACTTGACCACTTGATTGGGGGTGGTAGGGAGTATGAAGTTGCCAATCAATACCTAAATGTTTGTTAATTTGTTGTACCACTTTCGAGACAAAATGTGGCCCTCTGTCTGAGGATATAGTGGCTGGAACTCCATATCGTGGTATTATTTCCTGTAACAATATTTTTGTTACCTCCCGGGCTTGTGCGCTTCTAGTTGGAAAGGCTTCTGGCCAACCTGAAAAGGTATCTGTTAGTACCAACAAATGTCTATACCCCCCCTTTTTTGGCAGCTCCGTGAAGTCAATCTGCCATTGTTGACCTGGTCCATTACCTCTGCCAATTTGGCCTAATTTAAGTTTGGGAGTAATTTTGGGGTTGGTTTGAAGGCAAAGATCACATTGTTGGGTGACTTGCTGGATGGCAGCGTACAAATTTCTAGCTACGATTTTGTTTATTAGATATTTACGCAAGGCATCCACTCCCCAATGTGTTTTCTGATGCTCATTTTTTATAAGGGCCCATAACAGCGATGAGGGAACAATTATCCTCCCCTGTGGTGTACTAGCCCACCCATCTTCATTAAATATTCCATCTTGATCTATAATCAATTTTTGATCTTCCTTATTATAATTTGGCTTACTCTCCAGAGAAATCCTTCCATCAGGAATTAAAGCTCCTTCAATTGTTATCTCACCCTTTGCCGCTTCCTTTGCCTCTCTGTCCGCCAGCTCATTTCCCTCCTCTAATTCCAAGCTCACCTTCTGGTGTGCCTTAATGTGCATAATTGCCACTCTCTCAGGTAACTGGACCGCTTCCAACAGCCTCAATATTTCTGGTGCATGTTTTATATTTTTCCCCTGTGAATTCAAAAGTCCTCTTTCTTTCCAGATAGCTCCATGTGCATGCACAACTCCGAATGCATATCTTGAGTCTGTATAAATGTTCAACCTCTTCCCTTTTGCTAGTTCCAGAGCTCTGGTCAGTGCAGCCAGTTCTGCCTTTTGCGCGGAGGTATTTAGTGGCAGAGATCCAGATTCTATTACTTCTTTGCAGGTGGTGACTGCATATCCCGCATGCCACTTTCCACCGGCAATATAGCTGCTCTCATCAGTAAACCAGTTTTCTGCATTGTCCAAAGGGGTGTCTTTCAGGTCTGGGCGACTGGAGTATGTGGCTTCAATGGTTTCCAGGCAGTCATGGTCTACAGGTTCTCCTTCCTTTCCACTAAGGAAAGAGGCTGGGTTGATAATGTTAGTTACCACAATCTCTATATCATCTTGTTCCACGATGACGGCTTGGTATTTCAAAAACCTCTGAGGGGAAAGCCAATGCCCGCCTTTCATTTCCAATACTGCAGATACTGTATGGGACACTAGCACTGTCATTTTCTGACCCAAAGTAAATTTGCATGCTTCTTGAATATTCAGCACGACTGCTGCGACGGCTCTGAGGCACCCAGGCCATCCTCTGGCTGCTACATCTAACTGCCTAGAAAAATAGGCAACTGCTCGTCGGTATGGACCCAAGTCTTGTGCTAGTATTCCCAGGGCAATCCCTTGTCTCTCATGTGAAAATAAAAAGAGTGGTTTACCCACGTCTGGAAGTCCTAGAGCTGGGGCTGACATGAGAGCATTCTTCAGCTGGTCAAAGGCCTGCGTAGCCTCCTTTGTCCATTGGAGGTTTCTATTGCCATCAGCAATGAGTGTATATAGGGGCTTTACCAAGAGCCCATAGTTATAAATCCACAACCTGCACCACCCCGTCATACCCAGGAAGGTTCGCAGTTCTTTTATTGTCCGGGGTTTTGGGGTCTGGCATATTGCTTCCTTACGATCTCGCCCCAAGGTCCGTTGTCCAGCGCTAACCTCATAGCCCAAGTAAATCACTGTCTGCTTCACTACCTGGGCCTTTTTCTTAGACACCCTATATCCCTGGAGTCCCAAGAAATTTTAAAGGCTTACTGTCCAAGCCACACAGGCTTCTTCTGTCTGGGTAGCGATTAGGATGTCATCTACGTATTGCAGTAGCTTCCCTTCGCCTGGTGGAGCCTCCCAGGACTCTAAGTCTTTTGAAAGTTGTTCCCCAAACAGAGTGGGGCTGCTCTTAAATCCCTGAGGCAACGCCGTCCATGTGAGCTGGGTTTTCCGCCCACTTTTAGGGCTTTCCCATTCAAATGCAAAAATTTTCTGGCTGGCTTCATGGAGAGGGAGGCAAAAGAAGGCGTCCTTTAAATCTAAAACGGTAAACCAAGTTAGCTCTGGTGTTAAACATGTTAGTAAAGTGTATGGATTTGCCACTACAGGGTAAAGGTCCTCAGTTATTTTGTTGACAGCTCCTAAGTCCTGTACCACCCGGTATGATCCATCAGGTTTCTGAACAGGCAAGATAGGGGTATTGAAATCAGACTGGCATTCCTTTAATAGTCCCAATTGTAGGAAATTCTCAATTATTGAGCAAATTCCTTCTCTTTCCTTTTCAGAGGGTACTGTTTAATCCTGACTGGCTGTTTTCCTTCTTTGAGCTTGATCTGTATCAGGGATGCATTTTTGGCCCTCCCAGGTATGTTTGTAGCCCATACCCCTGGGAATACCTGATCCAATATATCTTCCCTGATTTCTTCCACCGCGTGATTGGCAATTAAAACTAAGCCTAATATCTCTATATATTGTTGATCATTTACTTTT
This sequence comes from Pezoporus wallicus, assembly GCF_028554395.1. Taxonomy (NCBI): domain Eukaryota; kingdom Metazoa; phylum Chordata; class Aves; order Psittaciformes; family Psittacidae; genus Pezoporus; species Pezoporus wallicus. The sequence continues at coordinate 86,895 of NW_026642258.1, read as the reverse complement.
AACGTGATCTCGCCTCCTTTGAAAGTAATAATTGCTCCCAAATGTTCCAGTAAGTCTCTTCCCAGGAGAGTCTTTGGGGAATTAGGCATATATAAGAATTTATGAATGCCCCATTGCTTTCCCAATTGATATTTCAACGGTTTACAAAAGTATGCCTTCTCACTTTGGCCAGTTGCCCCTTTTACCATAATATAATCATCCCCTAAGGGCATTAAGGCTTCATTTAAAACAGAGTATGTTGCACCTGTATCAATCAAAAATTCCACTTCCTCCTCCTTGTCCCCTAGCTTCATCATAACCAGTGGATCCGCTAGGGAAGATTCCTCTGGTGCCCGTCATTCTTCCTTCACATGTGCGACCGTCCTCCCTTTAGTGGCTCTGTTTGGACGGCGTTTCCTCTTGTTTTCTGGACATTCATTCTTCCAATGTCCAAACTTTTTACACAATGCACACTGATCTTCTCCTAGTTGGGGTTGTTGTCTTTGTTTTCTTCTTCCCCCTTCCTCCACTACAGCTACTAATCTCCGCACTCCTTGCTTATAACCTTCTTCTCGGTTACTGAATACCCGCCATGCTTCATCCAGCAAAACTTCTAAATTCCTTCCTTCCGTTGGTCGTAACTTTTGAAGTTTCCTCCTAATATCCCCAGTAGATTGTCCTAAAAATAATGATACTAACTGCTGTATTCCTACTTCTGACCCCGGGTCTAATGGCGTATTACGGCGCATAGCATCCCTTAATCGATCTAAGAATTCCGATGGTGATTCCGAAGGGCCCTGTTTCACCGCATATAGTGTTGACCAGTTTATGGTTTTCGGTATTGCTTTCTCAACCCCTTTTACAATCCATTCTTGGTAAGCTCGTAGTTTTTCCAAATCTATCGAGCGGTTTGGATCCCACTTTGGGTCCTGAAGTGGAAAAAATTCTCTTACATCCTCTTGTTTCACTCTATAATAGTCCTCAGCTAGATCTCCTGCTGCTTTTAGTATCAATTGTTTTTCTGTTTCTGTCATTGCTTCTAATAGTAATTGCATATCGCTCCAATCTGGATTATGTTGTCTTATAATAAACTGCAAATGTTTCGTGGTACTTACAGGATCATTACGATAATCCTTTGCTACCTTTTTCCACACTTCCAAATCCAGGGTGGAGAAAGGTACTTTAATCAGCATTGGAACTCCTTCAGGTCCTACTGCTTCCCGCAGAGGTGCTTGCAAGATATGTTTTTGCTGATTCTGTCGGGTTCGTGAGGAGACTGGACTCCCTCGGGGAGTAATGATGTCTCCCGAATCCGAATCCGTGTCCACCTGTCTCTTTGGTGGAGGCTTAAACACATCTATTAGTTCCTGATTTGCGTCATGGTAAATTTTATCCTGTTTAGTACATCTTTGACCTATGTCACATGATGAGCAGCATCGCTTAGGCTTAATTCTATTTTCTTTATTATCCCTTTCAAGGGCTAATACCAAGGGATCCTGAGGTGGTATTATTCCACAGGCTCTCTGCCATTCCGGGTGGTTTCGGAGAGTGAAGAACATATCTGCATATGATACTTCATCCCACTTCCCTTCCCTTCTTAAAAACAGCATTAATTGTAATATGGTATTATAATCCAGTGTCCCATTAAGTGGCCACTTAGCCCCGTCCTCTAATTTATAGAGAGGCCACCACTGGTTACAGTACTTAATCAGGGTTCTCTTATTTTCTGAGCCCCCGGGCCCTGTAATTTCTTTCCAGTGTATCAAAATACACCCTAAGGGGCTCTTTTTTAATATTTCTTTACTTTGGTTTACTCCCATTTCACTTTTTCTCAAATTTCTTTGATACTATTCAGAAATTCTCAGTTTTTTTCCCCACTTCCCGAGAAATCCCTGGGACTCGGTGTCTCTGTCCACAGATTAATGCATTTAATTTTTCTCTCTTGGCCCTATGAAATGGCCAGGCAGAAATTTTCTGATTATCTTTCCTTTTGAACGATCTAAATGACAAAAGGACAACAAAAAGACAAAAAGGAAAAATGCTGTCACATACAGATACTCTCACAAGGCACGCTTAAAATATTTCTCTTGGTGTCCAGTGTCAAGACTAGCCACCGTGGGGGGGATAGTTGTTCCCTCCTCTAATTCTTAAACTGCCTGTAGTTACAGACAAGACGTACAAAACAAACGACAGAAAACATAGACACTTCGTCCGTCTCCGGCCGCTCTCCTCGCGGAGAACACGGAACCGCGGATTAGGACTCCGCACTCACTTCGTAGCTATGCTACGTCTCAGTCACACAGGAGCACTCACGGGATCCCACACATTCACACAGCGATTTCGCTTACCCTTCTCCTGCTCATTAGCGAGTTCGTCCTGGCTCCCGAAATCTGAGATGCAGCGAAAACGCCGAACTTGCCTGGTCTACGCCTGCCCCCAGCTGGCAAGTTCCTGAACTCACCGAACCCACTCTATCTGTCGGTGAGTTCCCTGCTTGCAAGCCCTACCTACCAAGGGAAACTACACTGTGCGCCAGACGTCTCTGCGCGTCTTACCAGCAGCCCCGGGTCAAGCGTACGACTTATAGACCCCCAAAATTATTAAAATAAATTTTCAAGCATACCGTTTCTCCGCAGCCGGCACAGGTTGTTGTCTGTCCTCGCAGTGAGCGGGCAAGGAGCGGAGCTCCTCCAGGCAAGCGGCCTGGGGCACCTAGGATGTCCGCCCCTCAGCCGATCCTGCGGCCGAACAGAGACCTCCTGGCTGGCTCGCCAAATTGATGCGCGGATAAACTCCACAACTCGTTAAAAGTTGTCACCATTGACTCCTGCTCCGAGCTCGCCCGACCCACGGAACCACGGCACATCCTCACACAAACCTCTCGTCCCCTTGCCCCGAAACCACCTCACGCCTCTGACCCCGCACCCGGCCAGCACCCCCCACGACATCCTCCCCGCTGCACTTACCTTCCACACACCCCCGAGCTCCTGCACGGCCAACCCCGGCTCCGCCGTTCCCGCACGGACACGGCCCCGCTCCCTCGCACCGACACCCGACACCCGACACCCGCCCCCCTCCGCTCCGGCCACAGCGCAACACCCGCTCCCGCGGCCCGCACCGCCGGAGAGCTCCCGCCTCGCTCGGCCCAGGGGACGCCGGCCCCGGCCACAGCGCGCTCTTTCCCTCCGGAGGGACTTTGCCAAGCGAACGGGAGGCGGGCAATGCGCAGGGACGGACACGGAGGAGTCAGCCAATGACAGCACAGCGCTCAGCGCTCCGGGCCAATGGACAAACAGCGCGGGGCGGCTCGGAGCGCAGCTGCCCGCCCACCCGCCCACTTGTGTGGCAGCCGCGGCCGCGGCCATTTTAGCCCGCACGGCCGGGATCCCCCTCCCTGAGGGGGCCGTGGTGCGAGCGCGGCGCGGCGGGAAGCGCTTCGAGATCGCCGCTCCCAAGGCGCAGCCAAGTCCTGGGGAGGCGCAGCGGGAGGGAGTGAGTGAGTGAGTGAGTGAGTGAGTGAGTGAGTGAGTGAGTGAGTGAGTGAGTGAGTGAGTGACTGAGTGACTGAGTGACTGAGTGAGTGAGTGACAGCTGGCGCTGTCAGGGCCGGGTGCGGCTCCGGTCTGTGCTGGGAGGCCCGTGGGGGATCCGGTGTGAAGACGTGGCTGTGCCGGGGGCAGCGCCGTGTGGGAGCGGTTGTGGAGCCGAGGCAAGGCCCGAGGTGCGGGGAGACGGTGGGAGGCGGGCCCGGACTGATGGGGGCAAGAAACCGTGCTGGGAGGCAGCGCCCGAGATGGAACGGGGGGTATCCAATTGTTCCTCCTGGAACAGTTGCACAGGCAAGGCTGGATGAATGGTTGTGCATCTCTGCCCTCGGTACGCTCTGGTTTTGGTAGTGTTGTTCTGCTGTTCTCTTCTTGTTAGGCTGTTGTTGCTGTCTTGTTGCTGCTCTCTTCTACTGCAGTTGTCATCTTGGGATTTTACTACCATTTTAGTATCGCTTTGCTGCGAAGGTGCAATCTTCCCTCGCTCACCTTCCCACTTTTTATGTCCCCCACGTCAAATAAACAGTCTGTGTTCACATCTGCCTTCCCCGTGTTTGGTTCCTGGGCCAGAGCGCAGGGTGCAGCCTTGTTCCCCTGCGGTGCTGTGGAACAGCAGGACAGGGTGGGTCCCTGTGAGGAGCAGCGGCTCCCACCCGGGATCCCCGGCTGCTGCCCTGAGCTGCCCGAGCCCGGGCCCTGGGGAGGGGAGGGGAGCAGTGCAGCTCCTCTACCTGGAGCCACGCTCAGGCTGCTGCGGTGACTCAAGGCTGTTGCCCTGAGCTCTGCTGTTTGGCAAAGACGGCAAAGAAACACAGCAGGGATGCTTGTGGGAGTCCTTGGCGTGTTGGGTCTCGTCCTGCTCCCAGGGCAGGGGGCCGACCCTAACTGGCTCTCTCCTGCTTGCACAGGGAACGGGAGGTGCGACGATGGAGCCGTGAGCCAGTGACAGCGACCAGGGCTGTGCAGATGGAGGAAGATGAGTGCAGGTGGGGCCCAGCTCTGTGCCAGGGTTGGGTGGGCCACTGGTGCGGGCCAGCTGTGGGACACGAGGTAGCTCAGGTCTGCAGGTGGGATGAGCTTGAGGTGTCCCTGGAAACTAGGAACGTGCTGGTGCTGAGGCAGTGGCGTTTTCTCCCGTGTGCCCATTGTGGCTAGGGTCCTGTGGCACAGTGCAAGATGTGGCCACGTCTGGCAGTTTGTGTGGTCTGTGGTTCGGGTGGGCAGCGGGCAAGGAGTGTCTGTGGAGGTGGGATGGGGCCGCTGGCCCGTGGAGCCCCAGCAGGCTCTTGTGACAGCTTCCCCGTGGATCTCTGGTGGCCAGCTGCTGCCCCAGGGCATCGCAGCCTTGTCCGCGGCTGAAATCCGTGTCCCTGGTTCTGCCCTCCAAGAAGGGGATCCAGAGAGTAGTGAGAAGGGACAACCCCCTTGGTATAGGCCAAACGCCCCTGCTGGGAGCTGCTCCTGACTTGTCTCCTCCTGTAGCTGTCGAGAGGGCTGAGGAGAAGCGGCACCAGACCCCGAGCCCACCACCATCGCAGGGAAACGGAAGGCCACACAGGAGGAGCATCTGCCTGCTGGTGCCCTGGGGTAATGAACCACTGGTGCTGGTACGTCGCTGTCTCGCAGCCTCTTTTGCCGTCGTCTGGGGACGGAATGTGCCCAGTGCAATTTGTGCAGGGCTGGGGGCAGGCTGACCTGCCTGCCTTGGGGCAGGAGGTCTCATCCTCAGCTGAGTGGGAAGTGACGCTCTCCCCTGGCCCAGTGTGTGGTGGGCTGTGTGTGACTGTGCTGCCCGCTGCCAGAGCAGGTACGGCTTCCCGGCTCTGGCACCAGCCTGCTTCCACACCTCCTTCAGAGTGGCTCTGCCGGCTTCCCTGAGAAGGAACTAAGCTACTGCTCTCTTGGCAGCCTCCTGGGCCTGATTCCGGCTACCCCATCATGGCAGAGATCATAAGAGGCGAAGAGGAAGGCAGCGCAGCAGCGGTTGCATAAGGCGGGTAAGGGCAGAGTGGGAATGTGAAGGCACGGCAAGGAGGAGACGGCCATGGCGCGGGCTGGCAGGGCAGTGGGGTGTCCGTGCAGGGCAGGCTAAGGAACCTCCTGGGCCAGTGCTGCCTGGTCCTCGGGTCTGAAACTCCTAGAGCCTGGTGAAGACTCTGGTGGGAGAGCTCGTGCCCCACAGTCGCCAGGGTGATGGGCAAGGATCCCCAGGGCCAGATCTGTGAGCTGTTCCTGCGCCCAGGGTGGCATGGGGTGAACCAAACTCTTCCTACTGGAAGAGTTCCACCCCCAAGGCTGGATGGACGTCTCTGCATCTCTGCAGCCTTTCCTTCCTGGCTTTATTTTGCTGTTTTTCCTAAGGTTCAAACCTTTGTTCCAGCCCTGGCACTCCCTCCGCTCCCTTCTCTTCCCCTCTCTGCTGGTGCCCCTCCCCATGTTTGGGTGCTCTGGAGCCGGCTGGGGAGTCCAGAGGGGATGGGGATCCTCCCCAAATCCAAATTGTTTTCCATCTGTGGCCCATCCCCACCCGTTTGGGGTTTACCAACTCCCAGGAGCTGCGCTGCTGTGTCCCCTGGGGCCGTTCAGTGGGAGAGGGGCAGAGGCTGCCAGAGCCAGGGGTCATCAGGGATCTGCCCCTCCCCGCCTGCAGTGTCCCCACCACCCGCAGGAGGGCTTTGCTGCTGGCTCCTTTACTCACTGAGCTGTGTGAGTGTGTGTGTCTGGTGGAGTCTAAATTACAGAAACCCCACAAACATTAATATGCTCTTTAATGGAATACCACTTTGGTTTTCTATCTGAGCTCTTACAGCAGCTCCCTGCTCCTAAATTGTGATGCATGTAAATGTGACTAAACCTGTCCTGTTTGGTTTTTGTTCTTCCCCAAGGAGGAGGACCACGCCGACGCCAAGTGGCTTTTTGGGCCATCAGCGGCAAAACGTCACTGGCTGTGATGCTCGAAGGTGACACCAGCAGTGGCCAAAGGAGGCAGGCCAGCAGCAGGGCCACTCGCTGACCCTGCTGGATCAGAAGGCTCCACTTATCACCCAGAAACCTTCCTCTAGCTCTTATTAAACACTTGAACATCCCAGGAAGCTTCTGGCGTTGTTGTCCAAGTTTCCAGGTGAGGACAAAGCAGCAGCAAATACGGTGCAGAGCCCATGGCGACAGCCCCCAGCCACGCCCTGTGACGTCCCCCAGCCACGCCCTGTGACGTTGCTGCTGGCACTGCTTCTATTCCACCCAGTGACTTCCACAGGGCACTTGCTGTGGGAGACGACTCTGAGGAGGTCTCAGAGGAGCCCGTGCAGCAGCATCACTCAGCGCCCGAGAGGAAGGTCTTTCTGGACTGCCAGTGCCAGCAGCACCCGGGGTGCACCAGCCCTGTGCTATGGATCCACAGTATGTGGGGGGCTTCCCGGCCTCTGCCTGGGCGTCCATTTTCCTGAAGCACCCTCAGCTGCTGTTCTTGCTGAAGGCCTGGGTGTCTCGGGAGATGAAGCGGTTCTTTGGTGTGCAGAGCTTTAAGGCGTTCATGCTGACACGCATGATCCTGGAGGCGCTGCCCGTCTACGGCCTGGATGAAGGCATCCTGGTTGCGGTGCTGGGCCCCGAGCTGCGGAGCCACACGTCCAGGTTTGTGCGAAGGCTCCTTGAGGCCACAGAGAAGGAGTGCGTGGACGAAGCACTGAAACTCATGATCCGCGGGGAGAAGGGGCACAGAGCCAGCGACTGCTGGTCTGAGTTCAGCTGGTGGCAGGAGGGCGGCCCTGTGGCCAGCACCAGCTGGACGGCCTGCCAGGAGCGATGCAAGGGCAAGCTCGTGGTGAGAACCAGCTCCTCTGGCAGCCAGCACAGGGGCGAGTGCATCAGCACGACCAGAGCGACCCGCTCTGACCGCCCCGTGGGCTGGGAGCAGAGCCCCGAGCCCAGCCCCAGCCCCGCTGCCTGCACGCTGGGGACCCCTGTGCCCGGAGCAGCCCCCTCCAGCAGCGCGGACGCAGACGTGCTCCCGAGCACCTCGACCGCTGCCGTGCAGGGGGGTCCTGCCTGCGTCCCCGCTCCCACCCCAGCGCAGCAGGAAGATGCGCAGCAGGAGCCAGGGCAGGCTGTGCCCGGGGCCTCTGCTCCCCTCCGGGGCAGGGCCCGCTCCAAGCGCAGGCCCCACCGCGCTCGCAAGAGGAAGACCAGCAGCTCTCAAGACTCTGCTGCACCCACCAAGAAGCTGCCCCGCCAGTGATGCTCGAAGGTGACACCAGCAGTGGCCGAAGGAGCCGGGCCAGCAGCAGGGCCACTCGCTGACCCTGCGGGACCAGGGGGCTCCATTTTTCACCCGCAAACCTTCCTCTTATTAAACACTTGAACATCCCAGAAAGCCTCTGGCGTTGCTGTCCAAGTTTCCAGCTGAGGATGAAGCATCCTCCTACACAACAGCCCCCCCTTCACACGCACTTCATCCTTCCTGAGGGTGCTCCAACACAGGGCCTTCCCTTGGAAGGTGCCTCTGTTGGTGCCTCAGTTCGAGACATAGCAGCTGGAACAACTTTTGTGTCCTTTAAGGGAGGAACGTGTCCCCATGTCCCCCCAGCTCCCCGCTGCCGTTCTAACCAGCAAGTGTCGAAGCAAAGGCTCAGGAACCTGAGCAGAGCTTTGGCAGAGCCAAGCTACCCAACCAAAAAGCTGCCCCCCATAGCTTCCCTCTGCCCAGGCACGCTTCCTGCCTAGGCTTTCATTGTCCCCGGGGCACTGCTTGGCGCACCTCTGACAGAGCTGGACTCCAAGTCCAGGGCCCTGGCTCTACAGGCCCCCGGGTGCTGCGCCAGTGGGTATCTGTGTTCGTGTTTGGAGAGGACTCAGACCCCCATGTCCCCCCAGAGAGAGGTGCAGAGCTTTGGCAGAGCCAAGCAAAACCGAAAAGCTGCCCCCCATAGCAGTAGGACTGAAACCCTCTGCCCAGGCACGCTTCCTGCCTAGGCTTTCATTGTGTTACAGAATGACTCTTTCCTGGATCCCGCCGTTGGGCAAGAGCAGAACCATAGAGAGAGGTTCTGGAGGACCATGAGTGCAAGCAAGGCAGGGGGTGGCCCCAACAGGTGGCCGGAGACCGGACCTGGGAGGAGAATGTGGAGGAAGCTGTGGGGGCTAACCAATACTGTTATGCCAAGAAGGAGTGGCTGAATACCACTCCTATATATGTGTGAACTGCGTCACAAATAAAGTAGAAGCTGCTTATCACCCATATTGGGTTGGCCTGTCTGCTTCTCCTCACCGCTTACAAATGGCGCCCGAACAGGGACACGGACTACAGGTTTGCAGATGGCCACATACCGAACGGGAGACATCTGATAAGAAAGACACAGCTGCGAGCAACGGAGACCCCGAGTTCGGCACAGGATCAGCCCCCGAATCCCCTGAATCCGAGCCAGATTTATATCCTCTGCTTCCAGACCCTGACTCTTCGTCTCCCGGGTGGGTCTGCTCAGACTTACTGGCCCTGGAGACGCTCAGCTGTAACAATGGGTAACCAAATATGTGATCATTACTGGGGAATTTTCTGCAATGGGCATCTTTGCATATCCTGTGTTTACTACACAGCAGGGGGCTAAAGAGTGGGAAGCTCTTGATCTCAAAATAGTTAAGGAGGCCTGACAAACGGTGACCACGTATGCGTTAAAATCCTCTTAAGCTGTATATGTTATGATTCTTTTCTTGCAATTGACAGGGGGAGCCCATACAGTTTCTCTGTGATACTCATGTACTAGAAGTTGGTAAATATAAGTATGTCCAGGTTTCTATCAACCCTTGGAGACCTCTGTAGATACTGCTGGACACTTCTCCCAGCGCAGGCTGGCCACCTGTGTCGGAATGAGTGTGCATTTTGGTCAGTATAAAAGCCCAAGCCTCATGCGATGTGGGGGAGGCAGAGCCTCTGCGGGGACGCCCGCTAAGGTTGAGCCTGCCACCTCGCACTGCAATGATGCTTCTCGGAGCTGGTTTGCTGTTAGTCTCCACAGGGTCCTTGTGCCACGTTCTGTACGTGGGACTGTAGTGGGAGTAATAATTGTCTTTTCGTGTTTCAAATATTGAACTTGTGTGGAGTGTGCTTGTGGGATCCCACACGTGTGTGTGTGTGTGCGTGTGTGTGCTGAGGGCAATCGGTGTTTTGTGTATTGTTGGGTTTATTGTAAAAGTTTTTAAGGGGTAGCTGTTTAACATTTTGGGCATGAAAGAGTTAATGTAAAAGTGTGGCTGCCGGCAGGTATTTATGGTTGCTGCTGAAGCGGGCAGGCGGCTGTAGCTGCTGCGGAGCAGGCCGGCTTTTGCAGGGATAAAAAAACAAAAAAAACCCAAACAAACAACAACAACAAAAAAACACAAAAGGGGGGGGGGAAGAGCAGTGACGCAGCAAACTCCTCGCTGGTTAACAATGTGCAGTTTAACCTGTCTGCTTCTCAAGAACTGATAACTTGGGGAGGGGGTATATTTGTGTCCTCCTGCCTACAGGTCCATGGTGACTGCCTGCAAAGTTTGTCAAGCCTTGCCATGAGCTGGACAGACGAATGGATAAACCTGATGCCTCAGCTACAGGAGCTGACCGTGATTACCCCAAGCAGAATGAGATAGAGGAAGAGAAAGAACAAATAACTGCAAAACATCACTTGGGGGCAACTGAAAAGTAACATCCTGAATATGTGTGCTTGTAAAGTAGCTATTATTAGAGGTTGTGATTTTGTGTATAAAACCACCTGTATTTACTAGCTAGTTGCCAATAAGAAACTGCACCTTGTATTGTATAGATTTGTCACTTGTAAAGAAGATGTTAGAGTATGGAAATTTGCAGTAGCTGCTAGAAAATGCTAAAATAAAAACTAGAAAGATTTTAATACAATGGTAGTGTTATAAAGCAGGTGATGGAACAAATTTAAGAGGGGGGAGAATTCCACTGGTAAGAAATTTCTTTGGCTAGTCCTTCACTGCCATCAGCATCTTCGACATGCTGCTGCATCCTGCAATAGTTACTCTGCTGATGTAAATTTGTGTGTGCCTTGCTGTAGTAGCGACTTGGTACTGGATGAAGGAGGTGAAACTGTGCATGACAACAGACAACACCACAGTCAAGGGCAAGACTAGGTTGGCCTCTGTGTTTGCCACCGGGAAGAACCTTTAGCTCCGCTGTTGGCCGCAACCCAGGGTGCAAGGACTGAGGCTGACCAAATGCCTGCTACCACAGTCAAGGGCAAGACTAGGTTGGCCTCTGTGTTTGCCACCGGGAAGAACCTTTAGCTCCGCTGTTGGCCGCAACCCAGCAGGCGTGGAGCGGTGTGTGAGGACACATGCCGTGCCAGACGCACTTCCTCTTCCCTCCCACCCCAGCAGCTTTAATAAAGAACTCACAGGTAAGAGTGAGGAATTCTATTGGAGCTGAGGAACAAGGTCAAGAATCTTGCAATGAAAATACACATTTATGAATGACAAATGTTAAATGTGAATAAAGCTGATTGGTGTTTCCTGTGAGGAAAAGAGGCCTGGGATAATTGAGGGTAATTTCTTCTTCTAGGAGCGGGCCTGCGAAGTGAAATGAACTTTGAGGCTCAATCTCCTCTTGGTTTTCTTCCAAGAATGGTGTGATTTGGGGGTCTGTTTCTCATTCAGTACTATCATAGACTTTTGTGCAGAAACTGTGGAAGAACTTCCGTAAAGTCATGAGTATCAGTGGAAAATCTCAGTATTTCAGTGCCCTATTGGCTTTCACACTGCACATGAACTGTTCATGTCCCAGATGACAAAACTCTTCTATGTTGCCAGTGGCTGAAGAATGTTCTCCCGCACTTCAGCAGAGCCCCCTTCACCTCCTTGTTCCTCAGGCTGTAGATGAATGGGTTGAGCATGGGGGTGACCATTGTGTAGATGATGGAGGCCACCTTATCCAGGCTCCCGTGGCTAGATGGAGGTTGTAGGTACATGAAGAATGATGTCCCAAAGAACAAGGAAACAGCCATCAAATGGGAGGCGCAGGTGTGGAAGGCTCTGGCCCTGCTCTGTGCTGAGCACATCCTCAGCACAGTACAGATAATAGAGATGTAGGAGAGTAAAATGACCATGCTCGTGCCCACCACGTTGATGGTGACAAAGGCAAAGATGACCATCTCACTGCTGTGGGTGTCAGAGCACACGAGCTTTAGAACAGGGACAACATCACAGAAGAAGTGGTCGATGCGGTTGGGACCACAGAAGGAACCTCCAAACACACACCACGTGTAGACGATGGCACTGAGGAAGGCAAATAGGTAGGATGATGCTATCAGCTGCCAGCAGACACGGCTGGAGATGATGGTCACATAAAGCAGGGGCTGGCAGATAGCAACGTGCCGGTCATAGGCCATCATGGCCAGGAGGTGACACTCAATAGTAGCAAAGAAAGCAAAGGTGAGGAACTGCGTCATGCAGCCAGTGAAAGAAATGGTTTTGTCCTCTGATAACAGGTCTGCCAGCATCCTGGGGGAGATGACTGTGGAATAGCAGATGTCAGTGAAGGCAAAAGTGAGGTGAGGAAGAAGTACATGGGGGTGTGGAGGCTGGGAGACACCCGAACCATGTGAAAATGGCAAAGTTCCCCACCAGAGTGACAATGTAAATCACTAGAAACAAGACAAAAAGAGGAGCCTGGGCACATGGGCTGTCTGCAATTCCCAAGAGGATAAATTTAGTCTGCGTGTGATTTCCTCTCATGACCAGGTGTTACCTCCTGAGGCAAAAGGAAGAGAAACATCAAACTGATCAAAAATGGACATTCAGATTTGGACCATATCTAACTCCAATCAGTGACCATTTTAACTGCCATAGAATAACTGCAAATAGAATTTTCCATTTTATTTTCTAACCAAAATTATATCTATTTTATGTTTTTCAGATAAGGTGTTTAGAAAAGAACATGGAGTTTCTTGAAGCAAAAAGGGGCATTTTTGTTTTTCTGTGGTGGAATAGTTAAAAAACCGGAGTTACTCAGGCACACGTGTTTTCAGGTTTGAGCAAAGATTCAGATCTATATTCACTTTCAATTTGAAGGCAATTTGTATCAGAAGACACCTCAGATGAACCTCATAGGATTGCATTTAATCATGGATCAAGAGAAATGGTCAGTCGCAGTGAAAGCCCCGCTTACACATGAATGACCTCCAGACATTTTCCCTCAGCTTTTAGTTATCATTCCAGTCACCAAATCACATTTACAAAACTATTTGAGATCATTTACATCAAATAACATTGACATTGGTAAATTCATGATTTATACACTTCTGAGTTACAGCAGGCTATAGCATCTTAAACATATGGGCATTAAGCTGCTTGCTTTAAAAAGGAATTTATGTTCTAACAGGCTGATTCCAAAGGCTCATTTGTTAGTGATTATATTCTGATGACAATCTGAATTGTTGCATTTCTGTATAACAGAATAAGAGTCATCCACTTTTAACTCTTGAATAAATCAGTGCATCTTGCTTTAGCTGCCTATGCAAAAGAAACACAGCATGCATCAGACATTACTCCCTCTTATAAAGAAAACCCACACTGGTAAGGCTGTTTTCTGACACAGCTTTACCTAAGAGGACGCAAGAACATGAAGACAAAAGCACACGACCTCAACGCAGGTGAGGTTCTGCCTTGTGTTGGTATTACCTCCTGTGCCTTCCCTCTGCCATCGAGTGATGGGAGTCAAGGTTTTATCTCCAATGCAGCAGAGAACATCTACATGTCAGCATCACTTCTGTTAAGCAACTGATGTGAAGAGAGGTGAGCTCCTGCCAGACTCCAAGAGCCCAGCTTGTGGTGCTTAGGCTGTAAATACAGTTGCATGTGCTCTCCTGGGAGGAAGCCTCCAGGGCTGCTCATGCTTTAGCAGAGGAAAACAAAGAGAAGGAAAAGCAAAGGGTGTGAAATCAACTCTGAAAGGCATTGTGGTGCTTGGGAATCTGAGAGACATGGTGTGGGTGAACCATCCCTGAGAACAGCTACACAGTTATGGGTAGCTCATAGGATGCTTCTGACATACTTGTGGACCATGCAAACGTTTTGGTCTGAACATACAGACACAATGAAAATGGGTTTAGAGACATTCCAGATCTTGCACACAGTCCTCAAAAGGAACATGAAGAACAAGTGACTCCATCTCTGGAGCTGCTGATGTCCCTCTGTGGAGGGTGAACCCAGTTTTCCAGCCCCAATGGGGTTATCCACATGTAGTGTCTGGATGTCCAGAGGCTGAGCTGGTGCATCTGGACTTCCACTGTATTCAAGGATGAAAAACAGGCATTTTGAGGCAGAGAGGATTTGTCCCAGGCTGAACTAATAGGCCTTTATCCCCCTGAGCAGCCTCAGCTGGGGCTCCATCCCCACCCTCCTCCTATTGTTCCCCCATCTCTATTTAAGCTCAGAACAGGTAGGATTAGTCTTTACTAGAGGAGTTCTGGTTTCCAGTTTAGTAGGAGTTCAGCACACCTATGCAATCTTTTGGTGGTCACCTAGGTTTTCTCATCTATCTTCCTTGCAATTTTTTCACCTGATCCTGAAAAAGAGACTGACTCGACCTGACTTGGCTTGGTCTTGAATCTGCCTCCTCATCACCAGCTTTCCTGATGCTCTGGAGCCTTGGTTAAACTTGGCCCAGTTCTCTGTTCCTGCCCTACTTCTCTTGCTCAGGTGCTGTGGGATGGTCCCTGCACACCAGGGTGTTCTCCTTTGGTTCTGTTTAGACAGATAAAGGAGACAAACCCCTGTGGTACTTTCCAGGCTTCTGCAGAGTAGAACCCATCACCCTCTGCACCCCAACAGCCCAGCCAGTGCTCACTGCTCTGGCAGTCCCTCTCCACCCAGAACATGTCCCTGCATGAGCAAATTAGGAGACGATAGCAATAAATTAATCCTTACATTCAAGCGTTCTTATCTTTTCCTTAGTGCCTTCTCGTTTACCAAGTATAAAATTAGACTTTCATTCTTCAGTAGTTTATCAACACTTTTGTTTGAATGTAGCTTTAGAACAACGTTTCTGTGCTGGTTTTGTGACAGAGGACACCAGAGCTTCACGGACACCAGGGACTTTGGTTTCCCCAGCCACTTCCTTGGGTTTCCAGGCTTGGTTTGGAACCATTTCTAAGTCTTGCTTTTTTCCTATGACTGGTTTGTGTAGAAAGACCACAGACAATCCGATTTATCTACACTCTTTTATTGCCCTTAGTATCTGGGTTTTTTTCCCTGTGTCTTGGTCTTTTCTGATCCACACTGGATATTAGCACCAGGATCCTTGCTAGCCTGTCAAAAATATCTTCCAAAGCTGTCAGCATCTCCAGGTGATAGCTTAAAACCTGCATTATGACTTCATTCAAACTGCAAACTCCAGCACCTCACTGCACACCATGGGACAGGGTGAAGGATGCTGAGGCTCTACAGGAAACATTCTCATATGGATGCTGATGGCTTCTGCCCCTGATGGTACCCTGGTGATGGAGGCAAGGGCTGATATCCCTCCCTGCTCTGCATGGAGCTGGATCCAAACTGGGACTCACCTTTCACTTCTTAGGGATCAGTGCTTAAATCCTTCCTATGGCCATCATAATGGAGAGGACACCCTCTGCCTCCCATGTCCTGCAAGGTGGCCATGGGGGCTTTGTGAGCAGTGTGAGCATTTGGGACCAGGACTGATGCAAAGCAAGGAGGGACCATACCCGTGTACACCTACTATGTCCATCACATCCATACACATATCTCATGCCCTGCGGAGAAGGCTCTCCCCCATCCATCTCCAGCTGTGCCTCTGGGGCTGGTATTGAGCAGGGAGATGAGGAGGTGTGAGAGGCAGAGCTGACAGCAGGAGCAGGATGGAGGGGGCGCATCCTCAGCATCTCACCATGTCCTGCAGCTCCTGTGAATGGTTTTACTGCTGGAGAGAGAAGGAAAGGGGAGGATGTGGCTCTGGAAGGGGCTGGAACCCAAAATGGTGCCCAGATAGTTGGGGTTTGCTCCCAGTGTGCACTGCCAGGGGATCTGGCTGATCTCTGGTGGGAATCCGTGTGACATGCACTTTCCTTTCATGTTTCGCTGTAGAAGGAGGTTCCCCACAACACCCATGAAGGCTTTAACCTGACACAAACCAGGCTGGGATTCTGTGATGGGCTTGGGAGCATCCATCAGAGCCACCAGCGACAGGGGCAACCCTAAAGCATCCCTTCAGAAGGGCCCTTTTCCCCTGTTGCTGCCCATTTCAGTCCTTTACCACACTCCTCACTGTTCCTCCCCATCTCCTTCCTTCCACTTTTGGGCACCGCTCCCTCAGGCTCTCCTTTGTCTCTTGTGCTTCCAACACGATGGGTGGAAGAAGGTGAATGTCATCATCGGGGAGAGAACAAGGACTGGGGCTGCCTCCATCCCCACTGAGGTGAAGAACCAAATTCCCCAGGAAGCCGTCACCACACAGAGGAAGGACAGGAGGGTGACCATGAGCAGCCAGCACAGAGGTACCAAGGCCAAGTCACGCCTGACCAATCTGAGTGCCTTGGGTGAGGTGAGCATTGATGTTTGCATGGACAAGAAGTAGAGGACAGCATTTACCTCACCGTTAGCAAGGGGCTACTGAGCAGCTATGACTGATGAAGATGGGTGGAAAGCCAGCTGATGGATGCTGGTACCAGCTCCCATTGGCGAGGTTCCCCTCATCTACCTGCCATGATAATGTCAACCATGGCCCTTATGGAGATTTAAATACCTCAGAAATGCTCCAAAAGTGGATGTGAAAGGTGGGGTTGTTCTGTGGTTTGCTCTAAGGGAGCCCAAAGTCCTGCTGCTCGCTCAAGCTGAGGTCATCTCCTCTGGGTACACTTGTTCTCCAAACTAATCAACACAGGTTAGCTTGGTGGCAGAGAAGAAGAGCATTGCTTATGCTGCGTGCGTAGCTCAGGTCCTCATCTATGATATCTTTGGGATAACTGAATGCTTCCTGCTGGCTGCAATGGCCTATGACCGTTACGTGGCCATTTGCCATCCCCTGCTGTACCCCCTTGTCATGTCCCCAAAGTGCTGTTCCCAGCTGGTGACTGGCTCGTACCTCGTGGGGCTGACCAATGGTGTGGGACAGACCATCAGCATGTCCACCCTGTCCTTCTGCAGCTCCAGCGCCATCAGCCTCTTCTTCTGTGACATTTCCCCTCTCATCTCACTCTCCACCTCTGACACCACCCTCAGCCACATCATCCTGACCACTGCAGCAACTCTCTTTGTTGTGTCCAGCATCCTGGTTGTCCTGCTCTCCTATGTGGCCATCATCGCCATCATCCTGAGCATCAATTCAGCCGAGGGCAAGCACAAAGCCTTCTCCACCTGCACCTCCCACCTCACCACTGTCAGCATCCTCTATGGGGCATGCTTTTTTATGTATTCATTCCCCAGCTCAGACAGCTCAAGAGCAGCAGATAAATGGGCTGTGGTGCTCTACACCGTGGTGACTCCCATGCTGAACCCCTTGATCTACAGCCTGAGGAATAAGGAGGTGAAGGAGGCGTTGAGGAGGCTCACAAAAATAAAATGATCTTGAACTCTCCAAATATAGGGCCCGATAGAATGGAAATGTAGAGGGTAGATGCTCAGCTTTTGGTTAAGTATGGATAACATGTTGGGGGTCATCTGCACCCAGCCTTATGTGATGCACTGGTTGATGTGACTGAGAATACAGATAATTTCATTCTCTAAACTTTGATAAATATATTTAATAGTTAATTTCACCTAGTTGGTTAATTAGTCATTTATTTCACCTAATCAAGACTCAGGTAGACAACTACAAGTCTCTTCATCTTAGGATAAGGGGGGACCTTATTGCCCTCTACACCTACCTGACAGGAAGATGGAGCCAGGAGGGGACTGTTCTCTGCTCCCAGGGAACAAGGGATGGGACAAGAGGAGATGGCCTCAAGCTGCACCAGGGCAGGTTTAGATGGAGCTGAGGAACAATTCCTTCCCTAGAGGGTGCTCGGGCATTGGAACAGGCTGCCCAGGGCAGGGCTGTAGTCACCAGCCCTGCAAGTGCTCACAAACCCTATGGACAAGGCCCTCAGTGCCATGGGTTAGTGGTGGCCTTGGCAGTGCTGGGGAACGGTTGAGCTTGATGAGCTTAAAGCTCTTTTCCTTTTTGCTCTCCCTTTTGCTTGGCAAATGAGAATAAACAGAGAGTGAATTCTATTGTTGCACTGAATCAAATTACATTTCTAGACAGCGTTGTTAAATTCATTGAAAGCCTTAAGAAAAGGACAAAAATAAGAAAAGGACAAAAATACCTTCAGCAAGAGAAATAGAGATGACAGCAAATAAGTGTGATGCCATGCAGGCAGTATTATTCGTTTTTGATGTACAAACCTCATTCAATGATTTCCAGCACCATTCACCTCATTTCGTTTCAGACAGCAAAGAATTTAAGTGAAATATGGTACTTGTGTGACCTCTGTTATGAATGAAAACGCTTTGAAAGTGTTTTAAGACGTGATAGCGATGAATCCACACCAAAGGGCAGAAAATATAAAGGAATCCCCATCTACTCTCTGCACCTTTGCTTTCCATCCCCCTGTTGGCAGCAATAGAAGCCATGATCTCCATGATCACAACAGAGCGCAGGAACTGTGGTGCTGCTCATCAGCCTTCAGACCTCCTACGTGGCAGCCCATGGCAGCCTGGAGCAATGGCATTGCCTGCCCTGACGCCTCTCCTGCTGCCTTCCTGCTCAGAGAGCTGAATGATGATGGACACAACCCTAAACCACCCCAAAATACTGCACTGTGTGCATTACTTCAGCCCATAGAGCTGCAGCCACTGCCAGGACCATGGTGAAACCTGGAGCCGTGGCTGAGCCTTAGGGCTGTACTAGAGACATGAAATAACTTGGGCTGGAGGGAGAAGCTCCATGATTGAATTGAATCAATCCAGGATCAAAGTGTTTGCTGATTCCTTAACAACCCACACCTAACAGGCACCCAGGATCAATCAGCTTAATCCTGCTTTGTTCCCAAAGCTTCCTGATAATTCTCCGGTTATTATTTAACCCAGATGATGGTTTTTGTCCTCCTCAGGCTTTGGGACAACCTAAGACAGAGGTTTCACACCCTCCCTGGCCTCTATATCAGTGTTTGACTGCTCTTAAAGTGGAGTTTTCCCCCTCCCTCTGTTTCTAACGGGAATTTCCCATGCTGCAAATTCCCAACAGGAAATCTCAGATTTACCCTCATCTTCAAGATAAAGCACATGGAGAACTTGCTGGTGGCATCAAGTCAAAAAGAATGTGACACCATTAATCCTTTCTCTGTCCCTGAAATCATAGAATCATGGAATGGGTTGGGATGAAGGGACCTTAAAGCTCATTCAGCTCCATCCCCCTGCCACGGGCAGGGACACCTTCCACATGGAAGGAGCAGCTTGCTCCAAGCCCCTGTGTCCAGCCTGGCCTTGAACACTGCCAGGGATGGGGCAGCCACAGCTTCTCTGGGCACCCTGTGCCAGCGCCTCAGCACCCTCCCAGGGAAGAGCTTCTGCCTAAGAGCTCATCTCAGTCTCCCCTCTGGCAGGTTAAAGCCATTCCCCTTGTCCTGTCCCTGCAGGCCCTTTTCCAAAGCCCCTCTCCAGGTTTCTTGTAGTCCCTCTTAAGGTATTCAAAGGCCACATTAAGGTCTCTCTGGTGCCTTCTACAACAATATTCAATGAATTTATGTCCAGCTGCGCTCTCCTTCACCATCACCAAGTGTTTAAACAGGAACATGAGCTTTTAGTGTCTTAAAAACACAAGTCTGTGGCTACAACCCTATCACTGCTCATTGTGGCCTCACAGTGGAGCTGCTGCTCTCAGAAGGGAAAGCTTTTTGCTCCTTGTTGTGTGTGTTTAAGGAAACCAGTGGTTTGCTGTGTCTAAGGGCTGCCACTGCCTTCAATGGGGTTATCATCTGACCATGAGAGCAGAGCAAACAGCACATGATGCTCCAGGAAGCAGAAGCAGCAGCCAGCATTGCAATGCATCTTCCTGCTGGGTCATGATGAGCAGGCAATGAGGTGCCTGGCTTCTGGCATTCCTGCTGAGGAGCTCCTAATGGCTTTAGCTCCCCACTCTCAGGTGGAGCTGCTTTCACTGTAGTTAAATCTGGTTTAAAGGCAGCTGAGCAAATGCTGGGTAGCAGCTACCTCCCCTTCTTTGGGTACTTAGTGATTGGATTTAGGAATCACCTCAAATGTCCTTAGGGAAGCACTTATCTCCTTACATTGGAATGCACCATGTCACCTCTGTGGAGGGTGAACCCAGTTTTCCAGCCCAAATGGGGTTATTCACATGTAGTGCCTGGAATTCCAGCAGCTGAGCGGGTGCCTCAGGACTTCCACTGTATTCAAGGATGAAAAACAGGCATTTTGAGGCAGGGAGGAATTGTCCCAGGGTGAACTAACAGGCCTTTATCCCCCTGACCAGCCTCAGCTGGGGCTCCATCCCCACCCTCCTCCTATTGTTCCCCCATCTCTATTTAAGCTCAGAACAGGCAGATTGAGCTTTACTAGAGGAGTTCTGGTTTCCAGTTCAGTAGGAGTTCAGCACACCTATGCAATCTTTTGGTGGTGCCCTAGGGTTTCTCGTCTATCTTCTTCGCAATTTTTTCACCTGACCCTGCACAAGGGATTGACTCGACCTGACTTGGCTTGGTCTTGAATCTGCCTCCTCATCACCAGCTTTCCTGATGCTCTGGAGACTTGGTTGAACGTGACCCAGGTCTGTGTTCCTGCCCTGCTTCTCTTGCTCAGGTGCTGTGGGATGGTCCCTGCACATCAGGGTGTTCTCCTTTAGCTCTGTTTATAGAGATTCAAAAGTTAAACCCCTGTGTCACTCCTGCAGAGTAGAGCCCGTCACCCTCTGCACGCAACAGCCCAGCCAGTGCTCACTGCTCTGGCAGTCCAGATCTCCATTCAGATCATGTCCCTACATGGCCAAAATAGGAGATAGCCTTCTGAATGAGGTGTGTAGAGTAATAAATTGATCCTTACATTCAATTGTTATTATCTTCTTATCTCACCTACGTCCGGCCTCATGAGGCATCCTCATGGGATCAGGCAAAGCTGGTGTCGCTGTGTTACTGCATCCTCACCCCAACCCCCTCATCCACAGCCTGAGGAACAAGGAGGTGAAGGGGGCTCTGAGGAGGCTGTGGGAGCGAAAGCTGCTGCCACATCTCTGCAGGGTTTGAAAGCACATTTGGAGCCCTTCAGTACTGTGGAGGTAAGGAAGGAATATGTGGGATATGTGATTGTGGAATTGAGCATTACTGGCCATCATTGGTCGTTATCAGTCATTATTACAGATAAGGAGATCACACAGCAAGTGCAGGGTATGGAGAACCAGCACAACGAATGGTTCTCTTCAAACAGGTTCAGATGGTTTTAAGCGTGGCCTGAGCCTTCAATAATTCATCCAAATAAGAATCAGGTATTTAATAGCAGGACTGAGACAACAGCATGTTTTTTTTCTGTCTAAATTGTACTAAATGAAAGTAGTGCCCACAAAAAGGAGGCTCAGCCTTGAGGTAAGGCAGTGACCATTGTCTCCATTGCCTACTTCATAAGCATCTTCTCAATGATGAACTGAGGGTAGGAACAAAGGGTTTGATACAGCTGTGGTGTCCCCAGCACAAGGAGGACATGGAGCTGCTGGATTAAGTCCAGAGATGCAACAAGGATGCTCAGGGACTGCAGCTCCTCCCATATGGAGCCCGGCTGAGAACATTGGATCTGTTCAGCCTGGGGAAGAGAAGCTGTGTGGAGACCTCAGAGCAGCTCCAGTATTTGACGGGGCCAGCAGGAAACCTGGAGAGGGGCTTGGGACAAGGGCCTGTAGGGCCAGGCCAAGGGGAATGGCTTGAACCTGCCCGAGGGGAGACTGAGCTGAGCTCTTAGGCAGAAGCTCTTCCCTGTGAGGGTGCTGAGGCGCTGGCACAGGGTGCCCAGAGAAGCTGTGGCTGCCCCATCCCTGGCAGTGCTCAAGGCCAGGTTGGACACAGGGGCTTGGAGCAAGCTGCTCTATGGAAGGTGTCCCTGCCCGTGACAGGGGTTGGAACTGGATGAGCTTTAAGGTCCCTTCCTACCCAAAACAGGCTGTGATTCTAAGAAATAAAGCTCTGACAGTCTGTTGGTCAACAAAGCCCTTGTGGGAAATGGGGACGAGTCATATCTGAGCCTCTGCTCTGCTGAGAATTTAAGTAGGGGTGTAAAGGGCCCGAGTGCTGTTAGGAGGGGGGATTTGGGGTCCTCCTTCCCCCTGAACACCCAAGGTGCTGCTGGCCTGGGTCCCCTGATGAACTTGATAGAGCAAGTGCAGTACCCAGCTGTCTGCTTCTGGGACTTCAAGCTGCATTTTTCACCCTGGACATGTGCACCCAGGTATTCTCAGTGCCTCTTTTTGCCTTCATGTAGTTCTTTTCAATAATCTTTGAATTATAATTATTCTTCTTTTGTAAATTTGATTGAGGGTTATTTCTCCCCCTGTTATATTGATTTTCCCACTTCACAAGCCTTTGCTTTAGCCCAGTACCCAATGGGGAAGAAAGACATTCAAAACCACTCAGAAATCCTTTTCTACCCTCCTCCAGTGCATCTCCTGGACTGTCAGTCTGGTGCCTTCCAGCAGAAAAACAGGTTGACATTGAAAACATCTAAAGCCATCTGCATTCTTCTCTTTCTTCCTTCCCCACATTTGCATAACTTCGTTTTCTCTTCTATCTGCTCCATCCTTTGTCTTTTCTAAATGTCTGGGACAAGGTTATCATTTAATATTTCTACTAAGGGTTTTATAATGTCTCTTCATGAGAAGCATTCGGGACACACCCGCACTCAGGGTTCTTCAGATGAAGACTGGGAAATCTGACTTCATCCTGCTATATCCTCAAAGCAGCCACGTTTTGAGCCAATGCTTTTGACCAAAGTGTTGTACAATCACTAGTCAAGTGTATGGAAATAAATGCATCTGATGGAAAGGACTCCCCATCCCCATCCACACAGAGGATGCTTTGTTGTGCTTGTTTTCAGCTCCCTTCAATGCAATATTAGATGATCTCTGTGGATGTAAAGGGCTTCCTCAGGGAAACACTGAAAGGAAGAGGTGTGTGATAGATGGGGAAATGCAAAGCAAACTGTCCTGGGCCTGTCTTCCTGGGTAGTCTCTGCAGCAGAACTGGTCTTGGAGGTGTTGGTGCAGCCAGAAGGAGTTTGGGGAGACAGGAATTGAGAGGTTGTTTTGCTGATCAAGTCAAACTAATTATCCGATGGAGGAGGGTCCTTTGGGAGAGCAGTTTGCACAACACAAGCCTCTGAGGTAATGCTTCCTGTGAGATAAAACCCCTCCACCAGCCAGCCTGGAGCATCCTGCTCCCAAGCATCTCTCCTTCAACCCATCGCATGGTCTCCAGGAGGAGCTGCAGGCACTGCATCCACCACCACCTTCCTCTTTAACCAAGCAGGTACAAAAGGGTTTGATGGGTGATGGATCTAGTTTGACCCTGGTCATGCTGCCTCTCCCATGCTTGATGGCATGTTGAATTTCACTCTTCTTCAGGGACTGTATAGATAGGGCAAGGGGTGATGGGTTTAAACTGAAACAGGGAAATTCAGGTTGGAGACAAGGAAGATGTTCTTCTTTGTGAGGGTGCTGAGGCGCTGGCACAGGGTGCCCAGAGAAGCTGTGGCTGCCCCGTCCCTGGCAGTGTTCAAGGCCAGGTTGGACACAGGGGCTTGGAGCAAGCTGCTCTATGGAAGGGGTCCCTGCCCGTGGCAGGGGTTGGAGCTGGAGGAGCTTTAAGGTCCCTTCCAACACAAACCAGTCTGGGATTCTGTGATCCAGGCCCATGAAATTGTCCTTAATACACAAGCATGCCAACACACTGACCCTTCAACCCTCTGGCTTTGGCCATGAGCCACCTCTGTCAAGCAGTGCACCTATAGAAGTGAACTTTGTTAACAAAGAAGAAAGTTTCTTGTTATCCCCAGCTAATTAATCTCTGATGGCTTGTTATGAAGAATGAGGGAAGTCACATCCAAGTCTTCTGAGAAGCTTTCATGGTGATGAGGAAGCTTCCTTGCTAAACCCCAGAAGGTCTTGTTAAAGCTGATGGCTCCTGGAAGGGTGGTTGGTCCCCAAGGACCACTTCTTGCTTTGGCAAAGTGAGCAGCATCACTTGTGATGGAAATAGCTGTGAGTGCTTGTATTGTGAAAGCCTGGATTTCGGGCCTGCTGGAGGGCTTTCTGTGCCCATGCAAGCTTGGTCCTACTCTCTCTTTAAAGACACATCCCTGTCTTCATGGCATGTGCAGGTAATGTGGTTCTTCCTAATGGGGTGCTTGGTCCCTTCCTGCTTTTGACCCCTAATAAAGGGAGCTGGGGAAGCTCATTGCATTTCTCCTCACCTTTGGACCTGCTCAAGGACACCTCATACTTTAAACTTCTTGTCATTATTTGCCTTGGGATGGATTTGCTTGTGTCTCTTAAGCTGTGAGGCAAGTTGAAGTCCACTACATCCATCCTCCGTGCCTGACTGGGTTTCATAAATGTGGTTTTCCTACCATTATGTGTTTAGTATTGGAGAATAAGTATGGGAATGGGGTCACCTGACTCAACATTTGCAGTTCATTGTCTAGTTATGAGATAGTCAGGTCCCTTCTAGGGTGGTTGGGAATAAAAGGATGTTTTATCACATCCTAGGACAGCTGGTGAGGATGGATGTGGTCCAGAGCAGGTCTGAACATCAGAAGGACATGTATATGCATGTCAGAATAGCTTTCTCTGGATTAAACTAATTCCAGTCAGGATCTGAAGGCCTCCTAGAGGTCAAACTGCATCAGTTGCCCCCTCAAAACTATTTTCAGTTTGTTTTAATCCAAAAGACAGGACAAGAGGAAATGGCCTCAGGCTGCACCAGGGCAGGTTTAGTTGGAGCTGAGGAACAATTCCTGCCCCAGAGGGTGCTCAGGCATTGGAACAGGCTGTCCAGGGCAGGGCTGCAGGCACCGGCCCTGCAAGTGTTCACACACCCTATGGACAAGTCCCTCAGTGCCATGGCTTAGTGGTGGCCTTGACAGGGCTGGGAAGTGCTTGGACTGGATGAGCTTGAAGGGCTTTTCCAACCTGGTTGATTCAATGAGTCTAAAAGGAGCCCAGTTCATGCAGCCTGACCCCAGCCTCTGATGGGGATGGAAACACAGTGAGGGAAGGACGCTCTGTGTGTTTGTGTCTTCAAACTTGAACTCTTGAAACTGCTCTTTTTATCTGAACAAATACTAGAGATACAGAAACACACCTTCACTGAGCACAGATGGAGACACAAAACTGTGATTGAATGACTCAACTTTTATTCATCTAAATTTGAAGAATGTGAAACTACTTCAGAACTCCTAATCCCTCCTCCCAACAGTCTTAAAAGAGTTAATTTAGTTTTCCTTTCAGTTGGACTAAAACTTCATATAGGGGGAAAACATATAAGATAATTGAAGGACTAAGAAACCACTTTCTTTGCATGTTTTCCTAGAAGTGGTGGTGGAAACTATCACTTAAGTTGCAGGGAAGGAGACAGATGCAATGAAATGCCCCAGGTCAGGTTTGGTCTCCCTTATATAGAAATGTGGTGCCATTTCCTCTGTCCTGAAGTGCCCAGGACCTTGGCAAGCACTTGACATGTACATCCTGCAACCTTCAGAAGGGTTGGGTCATTCTGGAGCCACATGTGAAAGCTCAGAGGGAGCCCCAGGGGCATTTCCATGGTGTTAATAGTCAATGTTCAGGCAACTGAACTCTGTCCCAGATGCCTTTATGCTTCCTGACATGGTTCATCCAATCTGATCCACCTACCCATGCTCATGTGAATGTTTCACTGGGATAATGGTCTAGGACTATGGAATTATGTCTGTGTGGTGCGGACATCATCGTGAAGAAATAACTGGGACAGCTCAGGAACAGACACACGTTACTTCATGACTTCTGGTTACCCAAAGCAGTGGTAAATGCTCCACCCCTGGCAGTGTTCAAGGGCAGGTTGGACACAGGGGCTTGGAGCAAGCTGCTCTAGCGAAAGGTGACCCTGCCTGTGGCAGGGGGTTGGGACTGGATGATCTGAAGGGACTATATGGTATCTAAAGATGAGAATTGCTAACTAATTGTTAGGTTAACAAGGCTGTCATATGAATATCATCTTTAATGTTCATGTCAATAGAGGCCCAGTTTTGAATCATCTCCTCAAAAACCAATATCCTTCTCCAAAACATTTAGGCTGATCTAACAGCACCTGAAGCACAGGGCAAAGAGACCCATGTCCAGCTCTTCCTGCCCAAAAGGTGCTTGCTATTTGAGGTATCAGAACCATTTATGCAGAGGACCCCTCTCATGTATTTGATGTGGGAAATGCATTTTATAGATCCCTTCTCTGCAAAAAACAGAATTCTCAATGATGCTCTCATTTCTTGTTTCTTGTGTTGCTGGAATTCACCATGCTGCCTCCCCGGCATCTTAAACTGAGGTTTCTATTGCCAGCTCACTGAGCAGGTTCCACTACACAAGACTATGGCAATCCAGACCTCTATTAGTGAAGTAGCATCTAGTCTGGGTAAATGTTTGTCTCTGCTTTGGAAACTTTCTTAAACACAAGAGGAAATAAGGACACCAGAGTGGGGTAATTCAACAAGCAGCGATGAGCCCTACACATGACACTGCACATCTAGACTCCTGTTTCTACAGAAGCTCAGACCAGATGATCTTTTGAGGCCCAGCCTGGGCTTTCTGTGGCTCTATGATTCTATATGTATAGTGTAAGCCAAAATATCCAACAAAATGGAAGAAAACAAGATATGGTGAAAGTTTTGAAGGAAGCCCTCTGATATCCAAGGTGCCAAGCCCTTTAGCATTTAATGATACAGATTCTGGCTCCTTCATTGACTGCAGGTCGAAGCCACGTTGCCCCCACACCTATGACAGTTTATGCTTTCATACTGTTGTTTTTCTGAGCACATAAAAATTCTGTTCACCATCCATATACTTTCCCAATATAAGTTAATTGCCACTCACAGCAGGTAAGGGAAAGATACTTTCCCCCATCAGTGTGTTTTGGCTTTATTGAGACCCAGACAGCTCTCAGTCACCATCAATTCTTTGTTGTCTCATTTATGGAAGCTTCCGACAAACTTAATTCTAATGTGAAATAGACAATTTGGTTTTCGCGGTGTGCTTGAGCATGAGCAGGGCATGGACATGGGATATGGGTGCTTATCTCCAAGTGGAATTCCATTTCTCTCACCATTTAGGTAAAAGGTTATTTCAGATGAATGTAAAACACCACTTAAAATGAATGGGAGGAGATCTTGATGTGCCCAAAATGTCCCTAACACTGGGTGGTCTCAGCACAGTTCATCATCCTCCATTATGAATTATATTGTCTATAACTTTTTCCTTTAAATGAAATCTCCTATGAAGCTGCAGCCTGGGGAGGGATTCCCTTTAACATTCAAAGGCGCAGCTTGAGATCTTTATTCCCACCAGCTTCTGTTCCTTGAAAGGCACAAACAAATGCAATGAATCTTTTGAAACCTTTTCTCTGACTCTTTTTCAGCAAGCAAATGTAAAACTACACTTCCTCTTCCCTCCCACCCCAGCAGCTTTAATAAAGAGCTCACAGGTAAGAGTGAGGAATTTTATTGGAGCTGAGGGACAAGGTCAAGAATCTTGCAAGAAAAATAGATCTTTATCAGTGACAAAAGTTATAACTGAATAAAGCTGATTGGTGTTTTCTGTGAGGAAAAGAGGCCTGGGATAATTCAGGGTAATTTCTTCCTACAGGCTGCTAACTATGAAGTGAAATGAAGTATGAGGTTCCTCTCCTTTTGGTTTCCTTCCAAGGAAGGAAGATGTGATTTGGGGGATCTATATCTCATTAAAAACTGTAATTGAGTTTTGTGCAGGAAGTGTGGAAGAATCTACATCAAATCATGGGGATTATTGGGAAAAATCCCTTTGTTTTAGTGCCCTATAGGCTTTCTCACTTGAGATGAACTGTTCATGTCCTGGATGACAGAACGCTTCAGTGTTGCCAGCAGCTGAAAAAGCTCCTCCTGCATTTCACCAGAGACCCCATCACCTCCCTGTTCCTCAGGCTGTAGATGAAGGGGTTGAGCATGGGGATGAGCACAGCATAGAAGATGGAGGCCACCTTATCCAGGCTCCTGTGGCTAGAAGGAGGTTGTAGGTACATGAAGAATCCTGTCCCAAAGTACATGGAAACAGCCATCAAATGGGAGGCACAGGTGTGGAAGGCTCTGGCCCTGCTCTGTGCTGAGCACATCCTCAGCACAGTGCGGATGATAGAGATGTAGGAGAGCAAAATGACCACACTTGCACACACTGCATTGATGGTGACGAAGGCAAAGATGACCATCTCACTGCTGTGCGTGTCAGAGCACACGAGCTTTAGCACAGGGAAAAGCTCGCAGAAGAAGTGGTCAATGCGGTTGGGACCACAGAAGGAACCTCCAAACGTGCACCAAGTGTAGGTGATGGCAGTGAGGAAGGCAAATAGGTAGGATGATGCTACCAGCTGCCAACAGACAGGGCTGGAGATGATGGTCACATAAAGCAGGGGCTGGCAGATAGCAACGTGCCGATCATAGGCCATCATGGCCAGGAGGTGACACTCAATAGTAGCAAAGAAAGCAAAGGTGAGGAACTGCATCATGCAGCCAGTGAAAGAAATGGTTTTGTCCTCTGATAACAGGTCTGCCAGCATCCTGGGGGAGATGACTGTGGAATAGCAGATGTCAATGACGGCAAAATGAGTGAGGAAGAAGTACATGGGGGTGTGGAGGCTGGGAGACACCCGAACCAAGACGGTGATCCCAAAGTTCCCCACCAAAGTGACAATATAAATCAATAGAAACAAGACAAAAAGTGGGGTCTGTGCATATGGGTTGTCTGTAATTCCCAACAGGATGAATTCAGTCTGTGTGTGATTTCCTCCCATGACCAGGTGTTACCTGCTGAGACAAAAGGAATTAAAACACCATACTGATTAAACAGAGATATTCAGGAGTGGATCTAACTACAGTCAGTCACTAGTTTAACTTTGACGTTCTGGTGGAATTAATATAGTTTACTGTATTTTCTATCCCACATTATATGTATGTTTTTCACTTGTGGTACTTTCAATAGGACAGGGAGCACGTAGAAGCAACAAATGGCACTTGTTGCTGGGATACCTAAAACTATGGATTTATTCAAACACGTGTGTTTTCAGGTATGCTGAAAGAATCAGATCTTTATTCACTTTCGGTTTGGCAGCAATTTGTGCTGGAAGACACCTCACAGGGACCTCATAGCAGTGAATGTAAACCTGGAAAGTCCCAGTCCCAGTGAAATCCCATTTTACACATTAATGTCCTCTAGGTATATTGCCTTGACTTCTAATTATCATTCATGTCACCAAATCACATTTATCAAACTATTTGAGATCATTAACAACAGATAACATTAACATTGGTTAAATGGACAATAAATCATCCTAAACCCATGGGCATTAATTTGCTTCCTTAAAAACAGAGTTGATATTTAAAACGCGCTGATTCCAAATCCTGATTTGTTAGTGATTATATTCTGTTGGCAATCTGAAATTTTTATTTCTTTATAACAAAGTAAGATTCCTCCTCATTTAACACTTGAACAAATTAGTGCATCTGCTTTAGCTGCCTATGCAAAGGAAACACAACCTGCATCAGACATTACTCCCTCTTCTTATAAAGAAAACCCACATTGGTAAGGCTGTTTTCTGACACAGCTTTACCAAAGAGGATGCAAGAACATGCAGACGCAAGCCCACTGCCTCAGTGCAGGTGAGGCTCTGCTTTGTGTTGGTGTTACCTCTTGTGCCTTCCCTCTGCCACCGAGTGTTGGGAGCCAAGGATTTATCCCCAATGCAGCAGAGAACATCTATGTGCCAGCATCAGCTCTGTTAAGCACCTGATGTGAAGAGAGGTGAGCTCCTGCCAGACACCAAGAGCCCAGCTTGTGGTGCTGAGGCTGTAAATACAGTTGCATGTGCTCTCCTGGGAGGAAGCCTCCAGGGCTGCTCATGTTTTGTCAGAGAAAAACAAAAAGAAGGAAAAGCAAAGGGTGTGAAATCACCTCTGAAATGCATTGTGGTGCTTGGGCATCTGAGAGATGTGGAGTGTATGAGCCGTGCCTGAGAACAGCTGCACAGCAGCAGTTATAGGCAGCTCATAGGATGCTTCTGACATACTTGTGGACAGTGCAAATGTTTTGGTCTGAACATACTGACACAATGAAAATGGGTTTAGAGACATTCCAGATCTTGCACACAGTTCTCAAAAGGGACATGAAGAACAAGTGACTCCATCTCTGGAGCTGCTGATGTCCCTCTGTGGAGGGTGAACCCAGTTTTCCAGCCCAAATGGGGTTACCCACATGTAGTGCCTGGATGTCCAACAGCTGAGCGGGTGCCTCTGGACTTCCACTGTATTCAAAGATGAAAAACAGGCATTTTGAGGCAGGGAGGAATTGTCCCAGGCTGAACTAATAGGCCTTTATCCCCCTGACCAGCCTCAGCTGGGCTCCATCCCCACCCTCTTCCTGTTGTTCCCCATCTCTATTTAAGCTCAGAACAGGCAGATTGAGCTTTACTAGAGCAGTTCTGGTTTCCAGTTCAGTAGGAGTTCAGCACACCTATGCAATCTTTTGGTGGTCACCTAGGTTTTCTCATCTATCTTTCTAGCAATTTTTTCACCTGATCCTGAACAAGGGATTGACTCGACCTGACTTGGCTTGGTCTTGAATCTGCCTCCTCATCACCAGCTTTCCTGATGCTCTGGAGCCTTGGTTGAACTTGGTCCATGTCTCTGTTCCTGCCCTGCTTCTCTTGCTCAGGTACTGTGAGATGGTCCCTGCACCAGGGAGTTCTCCCTTGGTTCTGTTTAGACAGATAAAGGAGACAAACCCCTGTGGCAGACCCCAGGCTCCTGCACAGTAGAACCCATCACCCTCTGCACCTGACAGCCCAGCCAGAGCTCACTGCTCTGACAGTCATTTTCCATCCAGAACATGTCCCTACATGAGCAAATTAGGAGGTAGTTTTTCAGTGATGAAAAGTAGAGTAACAAATTGATCCTTACATTCAAGTGTTGTTATCTTTTCCTTAGTGCCTTTTCCTTTACCAACTATAACATTAGACTTTCAGTCTTCAGTAGGCTGGCAACACTTTGGTTTGGAAGTATCTTTGGGACGATGTTTATCTGCTGGTTTTGTGACAGAGGACACCAGAGCTTCACTTTTACCAAGCACTTTGGTTTCCCCAGCCTCTTCCTTAGGCTTGCAGGCTTGGTTTGGAATCATTTCCAAGTCTTGCTTTCTTCCTAAGACTTGTTTGTGCAACAAGACCACAGACAATCTGATTTATCTACACGCCTTTATTGCCCGTAGTGGCTATTTTTTTCCCCTACGTCTTGGTCTTTTCTGATCTACACTTACCATTATTACCTGGCTCCTTGCTAGCCTGTCAAAAATATCTTCCAAAACTGTCAGCATCTCCAGGTGATAGTTTAAAACCTGCATTAAGACTTAAAACCTGCATTCTTTCAAACTGCAAACTCCAGCACCTCACTGCTCACCATGGGGCAGGATGAAGGATGCTGGGGCTCTGCAGGAAATGGGAGACATTCTCATAGGGATGCTGATGGCTTCTGCCCCTGCTGGTGCCCTGGTGATGGAGGCACTGGGCAAGGGCTGAAACCCCTCCCTGCTCTGCATGGAGCTGCCTCCAAACTGGGACTCAGCTTTAACTTCTTAGGGATCAGTGCTTAAATCCTTCCTATGTCCATCTTAAATCCTGTCTTATGTCCATAGCGCAGAGGAGACCCTCTGCCCCCCATGTCCTGCAGGGTGCCCATGAGGGCAGTGTGAGCAGTGTGAGGATTTGGGACCAGGACTGATGCAAAGCAAGGAGGGACCATATCCGTGCACACCCCCCTATGTCCACCACATCCCTACACATCCATACACATATCCCATGCCCTGCAGAGCAGGCTCGGCCCCATCCATCTCCTGCTGTGGCTGCAGCGCTGGTATTGAGCAGGGAGATGAGGAGGTGAGAGTGGCAGAGCTGACAGCAGGAGGAGAATGGAGGATGCTCATCTGCAACATTGCACGGTGTCCTGCGGCTCCTGTGAATGGTTTTACTGCTGGAGAGAGAGGGAAAGGGGAGCATGTGGCTCTGGAAAGAATTGGAAGCCAAAATGATGCCCAGACTGTGGGCGTTTGCTCCCAGTGTGCACTGCCAGGGGATCTGGATGATCTCTGGTGGGAATCTGTGTGACATGCACTTTCCTTTCATGTGTGGCTGTAGAAGGAGGCTCCCCATAATCCCCATGAAGGCTTTAACCTGTCAGAGGGGAGACTGAGATGAGCTCTTAGGCAGAAGCTCTTCCCTGGGAGGGTGCTGAGGTGCTGGCATAGGGTGCCCAGAGAAGCTGTGGCTGCCCCATCCCTGGCAGTGTTCAAGGCCAGGTTGGACACAGGGGATTAGAGCAAGCTGCTCCAGTGGAAGGTGTTGGGATTGGAGCTGGAGGAGCTTTAAGCTCTCTTCCAAGCCAAACCAGTCTGGGATTCTATGAATCCCCTCAAATACATCCAAAAGCATTCCATTACCTACAGAACATGATGTCCAGTTCATTTCTTAGTCTCAGAGTTGTGAGGAGCAGCCTGCCAATGCCTTCCTGACCTTGAGTGGGGAAAACCATGGAAATAATAGAATCATAAAATCATAGAATCATAGAATCGTTAGGGTTGGAAAGGACCTTAAGATCATCTAGTTCCAACCCCCCTGCTGTGGACACGGACACCTAATGCTGAATCATATCACCCAAGGCCTCGTCCAACCTGGCCTTGACCACTGCCAGGGATGGAGCATTCACAACCTCCCTGGCAACCCATTCCAGTGCCTCACCACCCTAACAGGAAAGAATTTCCTCCTTAGATCCAACCTAAACTTCTCCTGTTTCAGTTTTAACCCGTTACCCCTTGTCCTGTCACTACAGTCCCTAATGAAGAGTCCCTCCCCAGCATACCTATAGGCCCCCTTCAGATACTGGAAGGCTGCTATGAGGTCTCCATGCAGCCTTCTCTTCTCCAGGCTGAACAGCTCCAATTTCCTCAGCCTGTCTTCATATGGGAGGTGCTCCAGCCCCTGATCATCCTTGTGGCCCTTCTCTGGACTTGTTCCAACAGTTCCATGTCCTTTTTATGTTGAGGACACCAGAACTGCACACAATGCTCCAGGTGAGGTCTCACAAGAGCAGAGTAGAGGGGCAGGATCAGCTCCTTCAACCTGCTGGTCACGCTCCTTTTAATGCAGCCCAGCATATGGTTGGTTTCTGGGACACTGCCAGCTCATGTTCATTTTCTTATTGACCAGCACCCCCAAGTCCTTCTCCACAGGGCTGCTCTGAATCTCTTCTCTGCCCAACCTGTAGCTGTGCCTGGAATTGCTCCCTCCCAGGTGTAGGACCTTGCACTTGGCATGGTTAAACTTCATGAGGTTGCCATCAGCCCACCTCGCAAGCGTGTCGAGGTCCCTCTGGATGGCATTCCTTCCCTCCAGGGTATCAACCGAACCACACAGCTTGGTGTCATCGGCAAACTTGCTGAGGGCGCACTCAATCCCACCGTCCGTGTCAGCGACAAAGATGTTGAACAAGACCAGTCCCAACACTGATCTCTGAGGGACCCCACTCGTTACTGGTCTCCAGCCGGACATTGAGCCATTGACCACAACTCTTTGCATGCGGCCATCCAGCCAGTTCTTTATCCACCGAGTGCTCCATCCATCAAATTGATGCCTCTCCAATTTAGAGACAAGGATGCCGTGTGGGACAGTGTCGAATGCTTTGCACAAGTCCAGGTAGATGCCATCAACTGCTCTACCCCTGTCCATCAGTTCTGTAGCCCCATCATAGAAGGCCACCAAATTGGTCAGGCAGGATTTCCCCTCAGTGAAGCCCTGCTGGCTGTCACCAAGCACCTTGTTGATTTTCATGTGCCTTAGCATGCCTTCCAGGAGAATCTGCTCCAAGATTTTGCCAGGCACAGAGGTGAGACTGACTGCTCTGTAATTCCCCAGGTCATCCATTTTCCCCTTCTTGAAAATGGGGGTTATATTTCCCTTTTTCCAGTCATCGGGAACTTCACCTGAGTGCCATGATTTCTCAAATATGACGGCCAGCGGCTTCGCAACTTCATTCTCCAGCTCCTTCAGGACCCGCGGATGGATCTCATCCGGACCCACGGACTTGTGCACGTTCAGATTTTTAAGATGGCCTCGAACCAGATCCTCTCCTACAGTGGGCGCAAGGTCTTCATTCTCACAGTCTCTGTGTCTGCCTTCCAAGACTTGGGTGGTTTGGTCAGAGCCTTTGCCAATGAAGACTGAGGCAAAGAAGTCATTCAGAACCTCAGCCTTCCCCAAATCCTGTGGAGCCAGTTCTCCCGAGAGCTTCCTGAGGGGGGCTACATTCTCCCTAGTCTGTTTTTTATTTGCTATGTACCTGTAGAATCCCTTCCTGTTATCTTTAATACCTCTAGCTAAGTTTAATTCTAACTGGGCCTTAGCTTTCCTAACCTGGTCCCTAGCTTCCCGGACAACATCCCTGTACTCTTCCCATGCCACCTGTCCTTGCTTCCACTTATTATAAGCCTCTATTTCGTTTGAATTTTCCTCAGGAGCTCCTTATCCATCCCAGGAGGTCTCCTGGCCCTCCTGTTGCACTTCCTTCTGGTTGGGATGCAACGCTCCTGAGCTTGCAGCTGGTGATCCTTGAATATCAACCAAGAGTCTTGGGCCCCTCTGCCCTCTAGGGCTGTATCCCATGGAACCTTCCGAAGCAGGTTCCTGAAGAGGCCAAAGTCTGCTCTTTTGAAGTCCAGGGCAGTGAGCTTGCTGCACGCTCTTCTCACTGTCCTGAGGATCTCAAATTCAAGCATCTCATGATCGCTGCATTCAAGGCTGCCCTGGAGCATCACATTTCCAATGAGCCCTTCCCTGTTGGTGAGCACGAGGTCAAGCATGGCACCTCTCCTTGTCGGCTCCTCTGTTACTTGCAGAAGGAAGTTGTCTTCCACACAATCGAGGAACCTCCTGGATTGCTTGTGCTGGGCCGTACCGTCCTTCCAACAGATGTCAGGGTGGTTGAAGTCCCCCATAAGAACAAGGGCCTGTGAGCGTGAGGCTTTTCCTATCTATGGAGTGCTTCATCCACAGATTCCCCTTGATCAGGCGGTCTGTAACAGACCCCACAGTAATGTCCCCCATAGCTGTTCTCCCTTTAACCCTGACCCACAAACTCTCTGTGGACTGCTCACCTGTCCCCAGACAGAGTTCCATACTCTCCAGCCTATCCCTAACATAAAGGACAACTCCCCCTCCCTGCTTGCCAGGCCTGTCCTTCCTAAAGAGCCTGTAACCTTCCATCCCAACACTGCAGTCATAGGAGCCGTCCCACCATGTTTCTGTGATTCCCATTATATCCCCATAGACGTGCACACATCTCTAATTCCTCTTGTTTGTTCCCCATGCTACGGGTGTTTGTATGGAGGCATCTGAGCCGAGCTCCAAATGAAGCCATCTCATTGGCTGGAGCGGCTGGAATATCTCTACATTGCTCCGAGCATTTATTATAGGTTCTGGCAACTGACTGGGTGTGTTGGAATGGAATGATGCTCCCCTCCCCCAACACATCTAGTTTAAAGCCTTTTAATACCTGAGCTGGAGGAGATAACAGAAGTTAAGTGCACTGACTCTCTGTTAGACTCATCTGCCACACTGAGGGGAATAGTTCTCTCTGTGCTGGAACCTGACCAAAACTGCTAGTAGTGATAGGACAAAGGGGAATGGGTTAAAACTTAAATAGGGGAAGTTTAGATTGGATCTAAGAAGGAATTTCTTTACTGTGAGGGTGGTGAGGCACTGGAATGGGTTGCCCAGGGAGGTTGTGAATGCTCCATCCCTGGCAGTGTTCAAGGCCAGGTTGGGCAGAGCCTTGGGTGAGGTTGTTTAGTGTGAGGTGTCCCTGCCCATGGCAGGGGGGTTGGAACTGGATGATCTTAAGGTCCTTTCCAACCTTAACTGTTCTACAGTTCTACTGACAGCAATGTGCCAGCTCAGCCTATTTTTGCTGTCTAGGACAGGACTCTCTGCCCCAGGCTGACAGGGAAACCTGAGACTCGAGTATCTCAATGAGTTGTTGTGGGCAGCTGGGGATCCAGCAATGCTGTATCAGAGCTGGGGTGATGGATTCAGGGCTCCTGGGGCATCACACTCAGATGTTTTCAGTCTTTCTCATGGAGCAAATGGAATGCACAGTCCCTTTTTCTGCCTCCCTAATGAAATGTGATGACAAGTTTGCAAGTTCTTCACTTCTCCAGTTTTCAAAGATTGGGTTTGGGTTTTTAAAAGAAAAGGTCTGATTTAGCCTCATGATTAAGAGATTTCTGAAGGGTTTTTGGATGTGCTTCTCTGCCTGTGAAGATTCACCAAGAACCACAGTTAAGTGTTGCCTCAACTATCAAATCTTTATTGTTTAATGTCCAGCCTAACAGAGTATATGCAAGCCACATGGCATTGCTCTTCCCTATTTCACTCCATCTTTCCTCCTTCCCACAGGGATGCTGCCATGCAATACAGTAACAGGGCTGAAGGCAACCACACCGCAGTGACCCACTTCATCCTCCTCGGCCTGACAAGCGAGCCCAAGAGGCAGACTCCTCTCTGTAATTTTCTTCCTGATTTATCTCATCACTCTCACGGGCAACCTTGGGCTGATGGCACTGATCAAGACAAGCCCCCGGCTGCACACCCCCATGTACTTCTTCCTCTGCAATCTCTCTGTTGTCGATCTTTGCTACTCCTCTGTCTTTTCTCCAAAGCTGCTTCTTGCCTTCTTGGTGGAAAACAAAACCATCTCTTACCCTGCCTGCTTCCTGCAGCATTTCTTCTTCCTCATGTTTGTGACCACAGAGGTGCTCTTGCTGGCTGGGATGGCTTATGACCGCTATGTAGCCATCTGCAACCCACTGCTCTACACGGTTTCCATGCCCCAGGGGGTCTGTGTTCAGCTGGTGGCTGCATCATACATGGGGGGGATTTTGAACTCCCTAATCCAAACCTGTTGCTTGCTGCTGTTGCCTTTCTGCGGTCCAAACACCGTCAACCATTACTTCTGTGACGCTAACCCTTTGCTGAAGCTCTCCTGCTCCAACAGCCACCTCAATGAGCTTTTGCTTGTAATTCTTCATGGGAGCATTTCCATGTCTGTGCTCGTCCTCATCATCACCTCCTATGTATACATCCTCTTGTCCATCCTGAGGATTAGGTCTGCTGAAGGAAGGCACAAAGCCTTCTCTACTTGTGCCTCCCACCTCCTGACCGTTACCTTGTTCTATGTCCCTGCTGGGCTCAGCCACATGCAATCAGCTTCCAAGTACTCCCTGGAGACAGAGAAAGTCACCGCTGTGTTTTACACCCTCCTTGTCCCTATGCTCAACCCTCTGATCTACAGCTTGAGGAACAAGGATGTTAAAGATACCCTTAGAAAAGCAACAGCAAATAACCTCATTGCGAGCTGCTCATTGACCAACCCAGCCCCAACTGGTTGATAGAACTCCTACTCTTTCCCTTTTTAACTCGTTTTGTGTCAGCTGTCTGGAGGAGGAAGGAACTGAATGTCTTTACAGGAGCAGGTACAGCACATCCTAACCATGCTTTAAACTCTGCAGAGGCTCAGTGATGTTAAGCATCCCCTCAATGTAGGTCTCTGATAAATATTCTCTTGTCATCTCTTGGGTTTTTTTTTGGGGGGGGGAAATAGATGTGATATCATAGGAGTTGGTAAAAATAAGCCCATGAGGAATTTCCCTCTTCAGTTTAGCTTTGGAAGTTGCACTGATTCAAGCAGACATTCATCCAGAGGCAAGTTCAAAGGGGGATGAAGGGTTTTGAGGAGGTACATCCGAAAAACATCACATTACTTTGGGCTAAGTAACACTTCCAGGGATGGGGCAGCCACAGCTCCTCTGGGCACCCTGTGCCAGCGCCTCAGCACCCTCCCAGGGAAGAGCTTCTGCCTAAGAGCTCATCTCAGTCTCCCCTCGGGCAGGTTCAAGCCATTCCCCTTGGCCTGTCCCTACAGGCCCTGATGAAGAGTCCCTCTCTTATTCTATCTGAATAAGTTGCTTCACATGTTGTGTTCTCTTTTCTTGAGGGAATTGTCCAAATGTCTCTATTTTTCATGAAAACTCCATCAGAAACTTTGATTAAAAGCTTATAAAGTGAGCATTTCACTTCACACCAATTTAAATTAGATTTTGACTGGTTGCTGTTGACGTTCATTCATTATTCATCACAGTTCTTTGCAGAAGGCCACAGTTTGCAAAGGTGCTTATTTTAAACCACAAATTTATTCAGTTTGTCATTATACACGTACATGTTCTTCCAGCAATTGTACAGTTCATTAAACAGAAATGGTGTGTTTGGATTAAATGTTAAAACCCCTCCATCTACTGTCTCATTTAGAGCATCTTCCTCCTCAATAATGTGATGACATACAGAAGGGGATGTGACATGGTCAAATCCACAAAGCACAGACGTGGTACCGAGCATCCAAAAAGGAAAAGATGTGAGGACCAAACATCCCAGGAAGATTTTAGCTGGGACACGCTTCTGGCCACATGCTAACCTATGTGTGCCTGTCACAGGTCCTTAGCACTGCTCCAGCTCACTTACATGGGATAGATGTGTTGGATGTTCATATAAGGTATTAAAGAATCCCAGACTGGTTTATGTTGGAAGGGACCTAAAAGGTCTCAACTTCCAACCCCTGCCATGGGCAGGGACCCCTTCCACTGGAGCAGCTTGCTCCAAGCCCCTGTGTCCAGCCTGGCCTTGAACACTGCCAGGGATGGGGCAGCCACAGCTTCTCTGGGCACCCTGTGCCAGCGCCTCAGCACCCTCATAGTGAAGAATTCCTTCCTCAAATCCAATCTGGATCCCCCCTGTTTCAGTTTGAACCCATCACCCCTTGTCCTATCCCTACAGTCCCTGATGAAGAGTCCCTCTCCTGCATCCTTGTAGCCCCCTTCAGACACTGGAAGCTGCTCTGAGGTCTCCAAGCAGCTTCTGTTCTCCAGGCTCAACAGCCCCAGTGTTCTCAGCCTGGTGCCATACGGGAGCTGCTCCAGCCCCTGAGCATCCTTGTGGCCTCCTCTGGACTTACTGCAGCAGCTCCATGGCCTTCTTATGTTCCCTGCAGAGAAGGACCTGGGGGTGCTGGTCGATGAGAAAATGAACATGAGCCGACTTCAGTGTGTGCTCGCAGCCCAGAAAGCCAACCGTATCCTGGGCTGCATCAAAAGGAGCGTGACCAGCAGGGCAAAGGAGCTGATCCTGCCACTTTACTCTGCTTTTGTGAGACCTCACCTGGAGCATTGTGTGCAGTTCTGGTGTCCTCAACATAAAAAGGACATGGAACTGTTGGAACAAGTCCAGAGGAGGCCACGAGGATGATCAGGGACTGGAGCACCTCCCGTATGAAGACAGGCTGAGGAAGTTGGGGCTGCTCAGCCTGGAGAAGAGAAGCTGCATGGAGACCTCATAGCAGCCTTCCAGTATCTGAAGGGGGCCTATAGGGATGCTGGGGAGGGACTCTTCATTAGAGACTGTAGTGAAAGGACAAGGGGTAACGGGTTAAAAGTTAAACAGGGGAAGTTTAGATTGGATCTAAGGAGGAAATTCTTTCCTGTGAGGGTGGTGAGGCACTGGAATGGGTTGTCCAGGGAGGTTGTGAATGCTCCATCGCTGGCAGTGTTCAAGACCAGGTTGGACAAAGCCTTGGGTGCCATGGTTTAGTGTGAGGTGTCCCTGCCCATGGCAGGGGGTTGGAACTGGATGATC
The DNA here is from genome assembly GCF_028554395.1 of Pezoporus wallicus. Lineage (NCBI taxonomy): Eukaryota > Metazoa > Chordata > Aves > Psittaciformes > Psittacidae > Pezoporus > Pezoporus wallicus. The sequence continues at coordinate 47,342 of NW_026642258.1, read as the reverse complement.
TTAAGGTCCTTTCCAACCCTAACGATTCTATGATTCTGTAGACACCAAAACTGTATCAGAACTGCTGGGGATACCAGACCTGTATTGAGCCTTTGGTCCTTCCCTCAGATCTTCAAGCTCGTTTGGGATGAACAGTTATCAACCAGGCAGTGGGGACAGTGGTCACTGCCTTACCTCAAGGCTGAGCCTCCTTTTTTTGGGAACTACTTTCATTTAGTGCAATTTAGACGCAAAACACCATGGTGCTGTCTCAGTCCTGGTATTAAAAAACTGATACTTATTTGAATGAATTCTTGAATGCTCAGTCCATGCTTAAAATCACCTGACCCTGTTTGAAGAAAACCATTCGTTTCCCAAACTCCTTCTGGCTGCATCAGCACCTCCAAGACCAGTTCTGCAGAGACCTACCCAGGAAGGTACTGGGCTAAAGCAAAGGCTTGTGAAGTGGGAAAATCAATATAACAGAGGGAGAAATAACCCTCAATCAAATTTACAAAAGAAGAATAATTATAATTCAAAGATTATTGAAAAGAACTACATGAAGGCAAAAAGAGGCACTGAGAATACCTGGGTGCGCATGTCCAGGGTGAAAAATGCAGCTTGAAGTCCCAGAAGCAGACAGCTGGGTACTGCACTTGCTCCATCAGCTTCGTCAGGGGACCGAGGCCAGCAGCACCCTGGATGTTCAGGAGGGAGGAAGACCCCTGATCCTCCCTCCTAACAGCACTCAGGCCCTTTACACCCCTACTTAAATTCTCAGCAGAGCAGAGGCTCAGATATGACTCGTCCCCATTTCCCACAAGGGCTTTGTTGACCAACAGACTGTCAGAGCTTTATTTCACAGAATCCCAGCCTGGTTTGTGTTGGAAGGGACCTTAAAGCTCCTCCAGCTCCAACCCCTGCCACGGGCAGGGACCCCTTCCATAGAGCAGGGTGCTCCAAGCCCCTGTGTCCAACCTGGCCTTGAACACTGCCAGGGATGGGGCAGCCACAGCTCCTCTGGGCACCCTGTGCCAGCGCCTCAGCACCCTCACAGGGAAGAGCTTCTGCCTAAGAGCTCATCTCAGTCTCCCCTCGGGCAGGTTCAAGCCATTCCCCTTGGCCTGTCCCTACAGGCCCTTGGCCAAAGCCCTCCTGCAGGTCTTTTGTAGCCCACTTCAGACACTGGGAGCTGCTCTGATGTCTCCAAGCAGCTTCTCTTCTCCAGGCTGCACAGACCCAATGTTCTCAGCTTGGCTCCATACAGGAGCTGCTCCAGCCCCTGAGCATCCTTGTTGCACCTCTGGACTTGATCCAGCAGCTCCGCGTCCACTTTGTGTTGAGGACACCAGAGCTGTATCAAATCCTCTTGACCTTCCCCCAGTTCATCATTGAGGAAATGCTTAGAAAGCAGGCAATGGAGACAGTGGTCAGTGCCTTATGTGAAGTCTGAGCCTCCTTTTTGTGGGCTCTGCTTTCATTTAGAACAATTTAAACACAAAACACATGGTGCTGTCTCAGTCCTGCTATTAAATACCTGATACTTATTTGGATGAATTATTGAAGGTTCAGGTCACGATTGAAACCACCTGAACCTGTTTGAAGAGAACCATTCGTTGTGCTGCTTCTCCATACCCTGCACTTGCTGTGTGACCTCCTTGTCTGTAATAGTGACCAGTAGTGAGTAAATAATGGCCAGTAATGCTCAGTTCCACAATCACATATCCCACATATTCCTTCCTTACCTCCACAGTACTGAAGGGCTCCAAATGTGCTTTCAAACCCTGCAGAGATGTGGCAGCAGCTTTCGCTCCCACAGCCTCCTCAGAGCCCCCTTCACCTCCTTGTTCCTCAGGCTGTGGATGAGGGGGTTAAGGGTTGGGGTGAGGATGCAGTAACACACCGACACCAGCTTTGCCTGATCCCATGAGGATGCCTCATGAGGCTGGACGTAGGTGAGGATCCCGGGTGCGTAGAAGCTGGTGATGGCAGCCAAGTGGGAGGCGCAGGTAGAGAAGACCTTCAGCCTCCTCGTGGCCAAAGGGATCTGCAGGACGGTGCGGAGGATGTAGGTGTAGGACACCAGGATCATCAGGAGAGGGCCCACGGTGTTTAACACAGCGTGGTAAACCTGCAAGACCTCATTTGTGCTTGTGTCCGAGCAGGAGAGCTGCAGGAGGGTGGGCAGCTCACAGAAGAAGTGGTTGATGCTCCTGGCCTGACAGAAGGACAACCTCCCCGCCAGCGTGATGTGCACCAGGGAGGTGAGGAACCCGATGGTGTACACCAGCACCATCATGCCATAGCAACGCGCCCTGGTCATGGCAATGGTGTAGAGCAGGGGCTTGCACACAGCCGTGTATCGGTCGTAAGCCATTACCCCAAGCAGGAAGCTCTCACAGACAGCCAGAGCCACGAAAATATACATCTGGGCAAAGCAACCCCAAAAGGAGATGTGGCTTCTCCCCAGCAGGAAGGTCTCCAGAGCTTTTGGGATGATGGAGGAGGAAAGGCAAACATCCATGCAAGATAAGTGGGTCAGGAAGAAGTACATGGGGATGTGGAGGTGGGGGTCAGTGTTGATCAGCAGGATCATCGTCAGGTTCCCCAGCACCATGAAAACATAGAGGGATAAGAAGACTGTGAAGATGGTGGATTGTAGCTCTGGGGCATCAGAGGAACCCAAGAGGATGAAGCCGGAGAGAACCGTGAGGTTTCCTGTATCCGTCATTTCAACAAGTTGATGGATTTGGATTGAAATGAAAGGGATCACTGAAATACATCCCTACAAGAGAAATAATGTGGAAGTTTAGTTGGAGTATAATCCACAAAGTAAATTCAATAGAAAACGGTGTATTTGTAATGGTGTATTTCTGTCTGTAGCTCAAGATCTGAAGTCAAAGTGGTGAAGGAGCTCATTACCCGACCGGAAATTAAAAGAGAATAATTCTACAGTGATTGATACACACATCACTAATGAAACAGTGAGAAACATCATGTATATCCAAACGTAATACAATAAAATCAAATAAGTACATCACAAAATGTGGAAAACAGAAAAAAAAATGTATTTTCTTCACTGATTTCTGTGAATTTGAAGGATTATTTTTCTCCCCTTTTTTTTTGTATTTTTCAGAGTGGATCCGTGCTCTTCTGTAGCTTCATTACTTGTGCTGTATCCTTTTCAACACCACACAAAGCCATGTACTTGAAATTTGTCTTAAGTTCTAAGTTTATCTGCTTTTGAAGAACCCCCACCCTGCACAATGTTAAGGGAAAGCGGTGGACTTGGCTCCAGCAGAGCTTTGCTGTGAATGCAGTGAGCTTCCTATGACCAACCCAAATATCCACCTAAGGGTGTAAACCACAAAATATACCATATATAAACCAAAATTTTAAGGCTTTAGCTTGGATATTCTCATGCTAAAATATCGCTAAATCAGTTGTAGATGGGGTCAGGAACATTGGTGGTTTTGAGGCAAACCTACCCCATACTAGGGCACTTTTATTCACACCATGGGTTATCAAAGAATGGTTTGGGTTGAAGGGAAATTAAAGCTCACCCAGCTCCAACCCCTGCCACGGGCAGGGACATCTTCCACTAGAGCAGCTTGCTCCAAGCCCCTGTGTCCAACCTGGCCTTGAACACTGCCAAGGATGGGGCAGCCACAGCTTCTCTGGGCACCCTGTGCCAGCGCCTCAGCACCCTCACAGGGAGAAACTTCTGCTTAACGGCTCACCTCAATATCCATTTTGTCATTTCACGTGACCAAACCTTGTGGTCTGGAGTTGAAATACCTGGAAATATCAGTTAACATTTCCTTAAACCCAGAAATAACACCAGAAATCATTTGCTAATATAAAACATGAGCTCAGATACCAGTTGGTTTGATGCCAGCAGGGCAAAGCCACCACCTTCTCCCTTTTGCTCTCTGAACCCTGAAATAAAGTTTATTGTTATGTTTAATAGCATTTAAATAATAAAATATATTAATTTCAAGTAATATTTAAGTAACAATCACTTTGGACAACAACTTTCTTTCCAGGACACAGTCACTGTCAGGTTTCAGGCTGCAGCCACAGAAAGTCCTGTCCATGCCAGCACAGAATGTAGCCTTGGTTTAAGGAAAAGCATGTTTTCCAGGTGTCATGCTTCCAAGTATGTTTAGTCCCTGCTTTTTGAAGGTTCTATATCCACCCATCCTTGAAGGTGCTATATCCAACCATCCTCTTCAAGGTGCAATATCCAGCCATCCTGGAAGGTGCAATACCCAGCCTGCTTGTTCTCCTCACCAGGGCTGCGTAGCCCTCTCCATTCAGCTGACTAGGAACCATGAATGGACAAAGAGCAGAGGACTCTACTTTTTGCTTTCCTCATGGCGTTCTTCATATCTGCATTTCTTAGGCTGTAGATGAGTGGATTCAGTATGGGGACAGCCAGAGAGTGCAGCATGGAGATCACCTCGTCATGCTTCGAGGACTGGCTGGAGATGGGGTGCAGGTACATGAAGAAGGAGCTGCCATAGTACAAACAATGGAGATGAAGTGAGAGGCACAGGTGGAGAAAGCTTTGCGTTAACCAACCACAGACCGCATCCGCATGAAAGGACCGAGAAGTAGGAGATGAGGATGAAGACCGTGGTGCTCAGTACATTGAACCCCATCATGGCAGCAACCATCACCTCAATGGCAGGGGTGTCAGAGCAGGAGAGGGCTAGCAGTGGTGGTCCATCACAGAAGAAGTGATTGATCGTCTTGGACCAACAGAATGGGAGACGAGATATGGAAACCGTGTGTATGGCAGAGCTGATCACGCCAGCTAAGTAGGCACCAGCCAACATCCCAATGCAAAGCCTTTGGGACATGACCATGGAGTAGAGAAGGGGGTTACAAATGGCCACATAGCGATCATAAGCCACAGCAGCCAGCGCGTAGCACTCGGTGGTGGCACAGGTTGCAAAGGAGAAGAGCTGAGTGGCACATCTAATGAAGGAAATCATCTTCCTCTCCACTAGAACACTGAGCAAGGCTTGAGAGGAGTAGCAGACATCCAGGAGAGACAAGTGGCTTAGGAAGAAGTACATGGGATGTGTAGGCAGGAATCCATTCTGATTAATGCAGTTACTCCCAGGTTTCCTATGAAGGTAACCACATAGATGGCAAGGAATAAGACAAAGCACATCACCTGTATGTCTTCCCTGTTTGTGAAGCCCAGGGGAATAAACTCAGAGGGGGACATATAATTATCTTCAACCCCAGTGAACCTATAAGCAGTTTGCCTGATTTATGTCTTCAAATTGAAATGCTGAATAGGCCCAAATCCCTCAATAATGTTAAGAATGTCACGTTTTGTCTATCAGTCAGTTACACCACTTTAAGTCAACGCAAAGTGTGTATATATACATACATATACACACATACATATAAATAAGTCAATATAAGGTAAATTCTCTTTGAGAGGGGAAAAGGCAAATTTCCCAAGGCTAAACACCACAACCATCAGCAACACACTTGGAAGCTAGTAGGTATTTTAAGGCAAAGGAGGGAGGGCAACACCAGAATGAATAAACTGCAGGGCTCCTCATAGTTCCTCTCAAGCCATTGGCACATGGAAGTCCTTGAATTCCTGAGTAACTGCCAGGAAAAGTCAATTATTTCTCATCTTTTGGGTGCTGCCAGTCCTGTGTGAGTACATGAGGAATAAATAGCTGTTCTCTGTGTCCCAGGAGGAGCTCTTTGAGAGCAAATGTGGCTTTCCTTAGGGTAGGATGGTGCAGAGCCAGGATTTCTCGCCTCACTTTGCTTTAGACACGATGCCTAACGTGGAGACAAAAGACACATTCAGGCTTGATCAAAGATAAATTCTCCCAGGGAGAAACCAGCAGCTCCTAAAATCACAGCTTACGACAGGCAGAATGAATCCTCATTGATTTTTCCTGCCTAACGTTAATCATCACTTGACAGAGTTACAGCAGAGAGCAAAGCAGGAGTGTGCGTGGCTGGTATCTGACCAGCAGAGCCATGCTTAAGAGCCATCATTATTCGATGACCCTTTGCTGAAGGGGTGAGTTCCTCCTCCAGAGGCAGACTCCTCATTTCAGGTGTCCTGTGAGCAACGCGTGTGATCTCCTGGTGTTATTAATGGGGATGTAGAGCTGCTTTTCACTGCTCACATAGAGATGCTGGAGGCAAAGCAGCTCCTGAGCCATCACCACGGAGCTGGAAGATGTGACCCAAGTAATGAAAATCCAACTGTTTGGGTCTGGGGCTCAATCCTCCCCCTGAGGCAGCATCCACCTGCCCAGACACACACATCTCCTGCCAGGGGACAATTGACCTGAAGCTCACAATTAACAAAGGCTCACCCTCGCTTTTTCTTGCTTGACAAACCAAGTGCTTGGTCTGAAGTGATCCAAGGCGCAGATATGAAACCTGGGGTGTTTCTAAGGCTGCAGCTTGTGCTATACACGACAGCTTCCCCCAGCAATCACATCTCCCTGCAGCTTGAGCACACTCACTGGAATGGAGATAAATTAATCTGAAAACCCATACCTTGCCGCCCTCGTTTAGATATTATCCATGCAGGTTGTGGGTCCACACTCTGCTGAAGAGTTAACTGAATATTTATCCCTGTATTCCTGGGGAAAGGAGCTCCATTTGTGGCTTTCCTACTCCAATTTGGTAGCATCTTGCTTTTTGTCCAAGCTTTCAACAAGCTGCCCTAGGACTCACCAAGCAGACTGTTGCTAGTGTTATCCAAGATGTAACTCTTGACATTATGGATAGGAGAACGTCCAGATGCTGTTATGATCCTACAGCCAAACAAAACCTTGCATCACAACCTCCTGGTTAGGTGGCAGTGAGCTTGCTCTCATGGAACCATAGAATCCCAGAGTTATTTGTGTTGGAGGGACCTTACAGCTCATCCAGTCCCAACCCCTGCCACGGGCAGGGACCCCTTCCACTGGAGCAGCTTGCTCCAAGCCCTGTGTCCAACCTGGCCTTGAACACTGCCAGGGATGGGGCAGCCACAGCTTCTCTGGGCACCCTGTGCCAGCGCCTCAGCACCCTCACAGGGAAGAGCTTCTGCCTAAGAGCTCAGCTCAGTCTCCCGTCTAACACTCCAAAGCCATCATGGTGGATGCTATCCTCAAGATCTCAGAACAGGAACAAGGGGAAGGTTCCAGCTCTCTAGAGCTATAACACACTGTTTGGCTAGCTGCTCTTTCGAGAGTCTTACAGCACAAACTATCAAATGAGTGAAGAAAAGGATCGTTTAAAATAGGAAGCAAAAGAGCCCCATGCTCACAGCACCAGCATCCCTCTGGTTCCTCAAGGGGATGGTTTCTGCTGCCCTGAAATAAAGCAGAGGAGGTAAGGTTTGCTACAAGGCCTGTGGATGCCACAGGACAAAGCAGGGTTTTCATAGCAGGGATTTCTTCCTCTTTGCTCTCAGATCCACTTGAAATGGGTTTTAATACTCCCAGCTTCTCCAGGCTCCAGCTAGCAGGGTAATGCTGCTCTGTCTTCCCCCATGCAGCATCTACCCGTCCTTCCAGAGCCTTGTCCTTTGTGGTATTCACCGAGCCAGGGGTGAAACAAGGCAGGGGATTACACATTAACCGCCAGGGAGCTGTCAGAGCAGGCAAGGGTCAGCCCAAAGGGCTCCCAAGAGCCAGGTCAGGATCCACCCAACAGGTTTTAAAATGAATGGCACCGGAAGGTGTTACCTGAACAATATCAGCCCCTTTAAGAGTTTTATCCAGCCTTCAAAAATCCCCGAACGTGGTTTAGTACATAGCAGTATGTAGTGTGTCACATCCGTATTCAAAAACAAGATTACCTCTTGGGAAGCGCTCTTAGAAGTGTTCAACCCTCAGCATAGGAGAAATCCAGCTCTCCTTTATCTCAGTTTATGCTGCTACTTAGAATGAAAATATAAAAGCACAACTTCCTTTTCATTTTGAAGCAGCTGCCTTTACTTTTCAATCAGAAATGCTTCCGTTACTGTGCTCCCAAAGATGAGAGGGGGCTGCAGGGCCTTCCAGGAAAGGACAGAAGTCACTTCTTTACTCCCCAAAAGCCCTAGTAGGGAATGACCCTGGCTATTCCTGCCTAGCACTTAATGCTCTGTAACAAAAGGTGGGTTTCCTACCCCATGCAGCTTACCAGGATGGATCCACCAGTAACCCAGGAACTTGGGTACTGTATAGGCATCCTCACCCATTTAATTCACCATCAGAGAGCACCTAAATAAGCCCAGCTGCTCCCCAGGGATTATTTAGGTGGTGATGGGTGTGATTTACATACATCAACAACAAGGAATTAAATCCTTCACCTCCATGGGATAAAGGTTGAGACCTTACCTGTTTTGAGATCTGATGTGTTTTCGTTTGCTTCCATTATGAAATCTGGGATGGCTTTGTCAGGAGTAAAGATGTGCGATGGGGACACTTTCTGAGAGGGATGTGTGGATCTAGAGGAAACAGCTGATGGAGAAGGGAATCATTTAAAACACCAGGAATTAGCACCTCAAATTGTGTATGGAGAGCACAGACTATTTAATGAAAAAAAAAACATTTAAAGGCTGAGTGAATTTGATATCCTCAACATCAGGAGGACATGGATCAAGTGCAGAGGAGGCCACGAGGATGAGCAGGGGCTGAAGCAGCTCCTGTGTGGAGCCAGGTTGAGAGCATTGGGGCTGTTCAGCCTGGAGAAGAGAAGCTGTGTGGAGACCTCAGAGCAGCTTCCAGTGTCTGAAGGGGGCTATAGGGATGCTGGGGAGGGACTCTTCATTAGGGACTGCAGTGACAGGACAAGGGGTGATGGGTTCAGAGTGAAACAGGGGGAGTTCAGGTTACAGATAACAAAGAAGCTCTTCCCTGTGAGGGTGCTGAGGCGCTGGCACAGGGTGCCCAGAGGAGCTGTGGCTGCCCCATCCCTGGCAGTGCTCAAGGCCAGGTTGGAGAGAGTCTTGGGTCTAGTGTGTGGTGTCCCTGACCATGGCAGAGGGTTGGAAGCAAGCTCCTTTCCAACCCAAACCACTCTGTGACTCTACAATAATCTACATTTCATAAAACCTGAAGCCTCAGCCAAGAACTGCATTAGGAAAAGTGGGGTTTAGGGATTCATTTCTAAACGTGAGGGGACTTTGGAGCTGTTAAACCATCTGACATTGCTTTAACAGGGTCAGGAAATAAACTGCCTACATAGGATCAGCCAACTGTAGAGGCAACATGATGGCCTTAGTTTATTTATCTATTATTTCTCAGTTTCTTGGGTAAGAACAAGCCACTTGGCTACCCAAAGCTTCCCAGCACATAAGAGAAAGTTTTTATCTTAAAGGAGTGGCTATTCCCAGCAACGTCCACTAGGTGGTGGTGTTGTATAAGAAATCCTGATCCATGATTTTCTAGCCGCTTATTTCAAAACTTCTGCCTTTTGATACCTAAAGGGACTCCTGTGACCATTTTGCACCTCTTGGAGGTGACCACAGAGAGCAATGGTACCAAGAAGGAACAAAAATCACTTAGAAAAAGGAATGGATTTTGTTCAGAAGTAGATGAATACAGCTTTGAAGGGGAAATGGGCATCTAAAGAGCAGGCATATGTGGATACTGTCATGTCCTGCTGGCAACAGTACGAGCCGGCTTCAGGCTGGTAACTTCAGTAAAGTGTAAGAATAAAGTATAAATAAAGAATAAAATATAAATAAAGAATAAAGTATAAATAAAGAATAAAGTATAAATAAACAATAAAGTATAAATAAAGACTAAAGTATAAATAAAGAATCCAACTATAAATAAACAATAAAGCCCATATAAATAAAGACTAAAGTATAAATAAAGAATCTCTCCTATAAATAAAGAATAAAGTATAAATAAAGAATAAAGTATAAATAAAGAATAAAGTATAAATAAAGAACAAACCACTAAAGTATAAATAAAGACAAAGCCCAATTTGACTGTGATTTAACTCAGCAGCCTGGTAAAGTATAAATAAAGAATAAAATATAAATAAAGTAACATAAACAAGTATAATATATAAATATATAGAATAAAGTATAATATAAACAATAAAGTATAAATAAAGACTAAAGATTTGAACAAGAATATATAGTTATATATAAATATATAGGTTACATAATATTGTGTTTTGATATATATACACACATAGCATATATGTTTATAAAGACTAAAGTATAAATAAAGACTTATTCCTTAGTGCTGGCCAGGGTCACATCCCTGTTTGGGTTATTTTCCCCTGGATTAAAGAGTGTTTTTCCCACTGGTGATGCCACAGCTCAAGTGAACACAGGTGGAAAATCCCCATCCAGGACTCAGCCAAGCCTTCTCCTTCCTATCAGCCCATCAGCTCCAAATCCATTCCCAGAGGAGCTTGTTAACACAACTGGATCAGGGACATCTCTCACCTTTGAGTGATGAGCTGCGGAAGAAATGGGGAAGTTTTGGGTGCGTGGGGAGCCCTGTGGTGACTGTTTTCCCTGGTGGCATCACGATTTTATAGCAACCAAGATATGGGGGAGCTGCAATTTGTGCCGGGAATGACTTCTTGCATAGGAAAAATTCTACAGTGCCAATTCAGGGCTTTTGTATCTGGCAAGGAAGGAAAAAGTCTGGAAAATACAGGACAGTGGAAACCATGCCTTTATTTGAACTGGAATGGGATAACTTGACAATTAGCACCCTGTGCCCTTTGATTTGGTTGGATGTGACACAAACCAAGCCATCAGCTCTGCCCTTGATCCCCTGTGATCAAGTTTCTCTGAAGACAGCACTGGTTTTTTCATAAGACTAAAAGTACTGTAGCTTTCCTTTGGTGGTTTTGGAAAAGTCATTGAGATGAAGGAAAAAGAGCCTTTAATTTACTGGGAATTAAGGAAGGAGAAGGGAAGGGGTGCTGCATTACCTTCAATTTTCACATTGTTTCAGGGTGTTGGTGTGTTCCCATGTTTGCTTTGGGTTTCTTTAATCCCCATTGCCTCAAACCAAAGTGCAGCTCTCCTGCGCAAACTCTACTGATAGCATTCTTGCCCTTGTTTTTAACAAACCACTGTGGGTATAAATTAGAAAACTCCTTGGAGCTTCTCTTAAAGGCTTTGAGAAAGGCAGAACTTGAGGAGGAAAATGAAAGGGTGAAGTTCTACAGCTGCCGGAATAGAGGTGGCAAAGGCCGATTTGACTGTGATTTAACTCAGCAGCCTGGTTCCAAACACAGACCTGTTGAAGAATTTCACTCACTTGACTCACGCACGATATCCCATTGCACTGGATATCTGCACAGCAAATCAAGGGGATTATCTCTTGAAGGCATCTTCCTAGCTTCCACACAAGAATGTCTCTCCTGAATCTCCAAGAGCTTCCAGCCTATTTTCATCAGATGAAGCCATAACTGCATTAGAACATCAGATCATCCATTTAGATCTTGGGTTTCCATCCTTCCTGGGAAAAGCTTTTCATAGGAGCTGCCTCCCCCACCCAGCCCATAAATCACTGAGACCCCAGCTAAACTGAGGCAAGGAAAATCAGTATCGTGTGTGTTGGTGTTCACATTTAACACAAGAATATATTGTGTTATATAGAAATATGTAGCTTAGGATGCATTTGTGTTTCTATATATATGCGCACATACGTATGTGTTTATGTGTATAATTTGCCAGTCATAGGAACAGTGACCTCCTAGATGTCCTTTCTGAACAATAACTATGTCCTGCGGTCTTCATGGTAACATCAGGTTGCTCCTGGCCTCATTCACCTTTGAATATGAGGGGGAATCCCTCCCCAGGCTGCAGCTTCACAAGAGATTTCACTTCAAAGGAGGGAATTGTAAGCAATGAATTCATAATTGAGAATGCTGAACTGTGCCGAGACCACCCAGTGGTCAAGAGGATTTGGGCACATCAAGGGCTCATCCCATTCATATTAAGGGGTGTTGTACATTCATCTTAAGTCCTATTTACTTAAATGGTGAGATAAATGGAAATAAGCACCCACATGCCATGTCCATGACCAGCTCATGCTAAAGCACACCAGGGAAAACCAAATTGTCTATGTCACTTACAAATTAAGCCTGTTGATGGTGACTTAGGTCGGGGGAAAAGTGTCTTCTACTTGTGGTCAACAAAGGAGCCACAGTCAATGCAATTAAATGCTGAAAAGTTGGGAAGGACGGAGGCCTTTGAAATCGGACCAGAAAATAACACTTGAATGTAATGTTTGATTTCTCACTCGAATTTCCCACACTGAATAGACTATCTCCTATGTTCCCCATGTAGGGATAGGATCTGGGCGGAGAGGGACTGGCAGAACAGTGAGCACTGGCTGGGCTGTTGGGTGCAGAGGGTGACGGATTCTAGTCTGCAGGAGCCTGGAGACTGCCACAGGGGTTTGTCTTCTAAATCTGTCTAAACAGAACCAAAAGAGAACACCATGGGGTGCAGGACCCATCCCACAGTATCTGAGCAAGAGCAGTAGGGCAGGAACAGAGACCTGGGCCAAGGTCAGCCGAGATTCCAGGGTGTCAAGCAAGCAAGGTCCAAGACCAAGCCAAACCAAGCCAACACAGATCAAATCAATCCCCCGATCACGATCAGGTTCAGCAATTGCTAGGAAGATACATGAACAAGCTTTGGTCACCATCAAAGGATCCCATAGATGTGCACAACTCCTGCTAAAACGAAAACAAAAACTCAAAAATAGCCCAACTTCCCTGGGCTGAGCTTAAATAGAGATGAGGAGTAAATGGGTGGAGGGTAGGGATGAAGTCCCAGCTGAGGCTGCTCAGGGGAATAAAGGCCTATTAGTTCACCCTGGGACAATTCATCACTGCTTCAAATGCCCGTTTCTCATCCTTCAATACAGTGGAAGCCCTAAAGCACAAGCTCAGGTGTTGGACATCCAGGCACTATATGTGGATAATCCCACTGGGGCTCAAGTGTTCACAGAGGGATATCAGCAGCAGCTCCAGAGAAGGAGTCACTTGTGGTTCCTGTCGCATTTAGGGACCCTCTACAAGATCTGAAATGTCTCTAAACCCATTCTTATTCTGTTGGCAATGAGAGATAGAATGCTTGGCATAATCCACAAGTATGTCAGAAGCATCCCAAGAGCTGCTCATCACTGGTGCTGCTGTGTAGCTGTGCTCAAAGACAGCTCATGCACTCCATGACTCTCAGATGCCCAAGCACCACAATGCCTTTCAGAGGTGATTTCACACCCTTTGCTTTTCCTTCTCTTTGTTTTCCTCTGGGAAAGCATGAGCAGCCCTGGAGGCTTCCTCCCAGGAGAGCACATGCAACTGTATTTACAGCCCCAGCACCACAAGCTGGGCTCTTGGAGTCTGGCAGGAGCTCCCCTCTCTTCACATCAGGTGCTGAACAGAGCTGATGCCGGCACGTAGATGTTCTCTGCTGCGATGGGGATAAACCCTTGGCTCCCATCAGTCGGTGGCAGAGGGAAGGCACAGGAGGTAACAACAACACAAAGCAGAGCCTCACCTGCACTGAGGCGGTGGGCTTGTGTCTGCATGTTCTCGCATCCTCTTTGGTAAAGCTGTGTCAGAAAACAGCCTTACCAATGTGGGTTTCCTTTATAAGAAGAGGGAGCAATGTCTGATGCAGGTTGTGTTTCTTTTACATCAGCAGCTAAAGCAAGATTCACTGAATTACCCAAGAGTTAAATGAGGATGAATCTCATTCTGTTATAAAGAAATGCAGCATTTCAGATTGTCAGCAGAATATGGTCACTAACAAATCAGCCTTTGGAATCAGCCTCTTATAACACCAACTCTTTTTTAAGGCAAGCAACATAATGCCCATAGGTTTAGGATGCTTCAGCATGCTGGAACTCAGAAAGGTAGAAATCATGACTTTAGCAATGTGAATTTTATCCTTTTTGAATTATGTATAACACTTTGATATATGCTATTGTAAGACTGGCATTAGAGTTAAAAGCCAAGGGAAAATATCTGGAGGTCATTAATGTGTAAGCTACGATTTCAATGGGAATGTGACTTTCTCTTGCTCAAGGTTTATGTGTGCTCCTATGAGGTTCCTCTAAGCTGTCTTCTGACACAAACTGCCTCCAATCTGAAAGTGAGTAAAGATCTGATTCTTCACTCAAACCTGAAAAATCAGGTGCTTGAATAAATCCATAGTTTATGTTTCTCAGCATAGAAGAACAAAAATGGCATTTTTTGCTTCATCGCACTCTCTGTTCTTTTCTAAGTACCTCAAATGAAGAACAAAATCATATAATTTGGGTTTAAAAAATACAATACAAAATATTAATTCCACCAAAACATGGCAGTTAAACTGGTGATCGATTGTAGTTAAATATGGTCCAAAAGTGAATTTCTGTTTGCAATGATTTTGATGTTTTCCTTCCTTTTGCCTTGGTAGGTAACACCTGGTCATGGGAGGAAATCACACTCAGATTAAATTCATCCTGTTGGGAATTACAGAGAGACCATGTGCGCAGACCCCTCTTTTTGTCCTGTTTTTAATGATTTACATTGTCACTTTGGTGGGGAACTTTGGCATTATCATCCTGGTTCCGGTGTCTCCCAGCCTCCACACCCCCATGTACTTCTTCCTCACCTCACTTTTGCCTTCACTGACATCTGCTATTCCACAGTCATCTCCCCCAGGATGCTGGCAGACCTGTTATCAGAGGACAAAACCATTTCTTTCACTGGCTGCATGATGCAGTTCCTCACCTTTGCTACTATTGAGTGTCACCTCCTGGCCATGATGGCCTATGACCGGCATGTTGCTATCTGCCAGCCCCTGCTTTATGTGACCATCATCTCCAGCCACGTCTGCTGGCAGCTGATAGCATCATCCTACCTATTTGCCTTCCTCAGTGCCATCACATACACATGGTGTGTGTTTGGAGGTTCCTTCTGTGGTCCCAACCGCATCGACCACTTCTGTGACGAAGTTCCTGTGCTGAAGCTCGTGTGCTCCGACACCCACAGCAGCGAGATGGTCATCTTTGCCTTTGCCACCATCAACGCGGTGGGGATGAGCGTGGTCATTTTGCTCTCCTACATCTCTATCATCCGCACCTTGATGAAGATGTGCTCAGCACAGAGCAGGGCCAGAGCCTTCCACACCTGTGCCTCCCATTTGAGGGCTGTTTCCATCTTCTTTGGGACAGGATTCTTCATGTACCTACAACCTTCTTCTAGCCATGGGAGCCTGGATAAAGTGGCCTCCATCTTTTACACCGTGGTCACCCCAATGCTCAACCCCTTCATCTACACCCTGAGGAACAAGGAGGTGAAGGGGGCTCTGCTGAAGTGCGGGAGGAGGTTGTTCAACCAGTGGCAACACGCAAGACTTGTATCATGCAGGACATGGATACTCTACATCAAGTGAGAACGCCTAAACTAATGGGATTTTCCACTAATCCTCATGACTTTATGTAGGCTCTTTCATAGTTCCTGCACATTAGTCAGAGTATTTAATGAGAAATAGAACCCCCATCACATCTTCCTTGGAAGGAAACCAAGAGGAGCAGGAACCTCAAACTTCATTTCACTTCTCAGCCACCAGCGTGTAGGAAGAGATTACCTTGAATTTTCCCAGGTTTCTTTTTTTCTCACAGGAAACACCCATCAGCTTTATTCAATTCTCACTTTTGTCACTGAGAAATATCCACTTCTCTTGCAAGATTCTTGACCTTGTCCCTCAGCTCCAATATGTGTAATATGCGTTTATGTGTGTAAATATATATATGTGTGACGGAGGAATACAAATAAAAGGTATAAAACTGGTATTACAAATAAAGTGACACATATAGACTTAGAGAATCACAGAACTGTTTAGGTTGGAAAAGACCTTTAAGATCATCCAGTCCAGCCATTCCCCAGCACTGCCAAGGCCACCACTAACCCATGGCACTAAGGGCCTTGTCTACAGGGTTTGGGACACTTGTAGGGATGGTGACTCCAGCTCTGCCCCGGGCAGCCTGTTCCAGTGCCTGAGCACCCTTAGATATTTCCTAAAGAGAGCTGACTGGGAGGGTACTGTCCAAATGGAAGGTGGCAGCAGTGATCCTTCAGCAAGAGGGATTTGTTGGAAGCCTGCTGCAGTGCTGGGCTATGGGGATATGCTGCCTTTTGGTCAGCCCTGGGAAAAACATACCTGGCATCTACACTGGATATAACTGTATAGGGGTTTTTCCCACTGGACTCCAGTATTTAAGCTCATTTTATAAATTCATACTGTCGTTCCTATTTTTCCCCAAGAAAGCGATTTCTTACTTTCTAATCTTTTTACTACTACCTTTGGTTTCCTTTGCACAAGCATACGGGCCCTTTGGGGAGGCAGCGAGAGCAAAGGAAGCTGACAGAGCCACTTGTATTTAGAATTCCCATGACATTTCCCATGACAATTCCACTTGGACTCAATGGATGGATCTGCATGACTGTACTGCACAGAATCATCTCTATCCTGAGAAAAAAATGATTTTCTCACCTCCTGGCTTGCTTTATAAATCCGAGCTTCGGAGAAGGAAACCCTCCAAGTCTCCTTTTCTTCTCTGTTCAGTTCTACAGGGTGTTGGGTGCCAATGTTTGGCTGCATCTACCCCAGACTCCTGCCTTTACCGGTTATTACTTTCTATCTTAGACGGTTGGGATACGATGCCAGCAGCCTCACTGGGCACATCACCGATGGCAATCTTGTTTTCTCTCCCCTTCAGCTTTAGCTGAAAAATTTCGTTAGTGATTTCGTAAGTTAAAAATCTGGAGCTGTTAATTCCTCAACCTGAGATGAGCCTCTTCTCTTCTGGGGGACAGAATAGAACAAGATCAGAAACTGTCCTGAAGTTACCGAGAAAGAGCATTTCTTAGAGATGGCACCTCAGCATCTTCAAAGCAAAGAAACATTGAAGCTGGAAAGACTAAAGAGTCTTTACTAAGACTTGAAACCCATTTCCAAATAAAAGTGCTGCCTATCTACTAAAGACCATAATTCTAATATCATATTTTGAAATGGAGGAGACACTAATGACCAGAGAATAACACTGAATGGAATGCTCAGTTGATTACTCTATTTTCCTCACTGAGAAGACTATCTCCTAATTTGCCCATGCAGGGACATGGTCTGAATGGAGAGCGTGTGCAAGAGCAGTGAGCTCTGGCTGGGCTGTTGGGTGCAGCCAGAGAAAGGTTTTAATTTCATAGAATCATGGAATAGTCAGGGTTGGAAAGGACCTTAAGATCATCCAGTTCCAGCCCCCTTACCATGGGCAGGGACACTTCACACTAAACCATGCCACCCAAGGATGGTTTGCAGAAACCTGGCCAGTACCACAGGGGTTTCTCTCTTTAATCTCTTTAAACAGAGCCAAAGGGGAGCACCATGGGGCGCAGGGACCACCCCACAGTACCTGAGCAAGAGAAGCAGGGCAGGAACAGAGACCTGGGCCAAGTTCAGCCAAGACTCCAAATCATCAGGCAAGTTGGTGATGACAAGAGAGGTACGAGAGCAGGCCAAGTCAGATCAAATCAGGCCCTGAACCACGGTCAGGTCCAGCAATTGCTAGGGAAGTCTATGAGCAAACCTAGGTCTTCATCAGAGGATTCCACAGGTGTGCACACCTCCTGCCAAACTGGGAACCGGAACTCCTCTTACGAAGTTCAACCTCCCTGGGCTGAGATTAAATAGAGAAGGGGGACAAATGGGCGGAGGGTGGGGATGGAGCCGCAGCTGAGGCTGCTCAGGGGGATAAAAGCCTGTTAGTTCACCCTGGGATAGTTGATCATTGCCTCAAAATGCCCATTTCTCATCCTTGAATACAGTGGAAGCCCAGAGTCACCAGCTCAGCAGGTCTTCATCAAAGGATTCCACATAAGGGACGTGCTCAGCACAGAGCGGGGCCAGAGCCTTCCACACCTGCGCGTCCCATTTGATGGTTGTTGGCTTATTCTATGATACAACGTTTTTCATGTACCTACAACCGCTATCTAGCCTCAGGAGCCTGGATAAGGTGGCCTCCGTCTTCTACACCATGATCACCCCCATGCTCAACCCATTCATCTGCAGCCTGAGGAACAAGGACGTGAAGGGGGCTCTGGTCAAGTGCACAAGGAGGTTCTTCAACCACTGGCTACACAAAAGAGCTCTGTCATCCAGGACATGAACAGTTCATCTTAACTGAGGAAGACTGCGATGCACTAAAACAATGAGATTTTCACTAATCCACATGACTTTATTTATGTTCTTCCACAGATCCTGCACAGAAGTCAATGACAGTATGTAATGAGAAAGAGACCCAGCCATCACATGCTCCTTGGAAGGAAATCAAGAGGAGAAGGAACCTCAAACTTCAATTCAGTTTGTAGGCACCAGTCTGTAGGGAGAAATTACCCTCAATTATCCCAGGCTCCTTTTCCTCACAGGAAACACCAATCAGCTTTATTCATTTATAACTTTTGTCACTCGTAATTATTTTTCTTACAAGATTGTTGACCTTGTTCTCTGCTCCAATAAAATTCCTCACTCTTACCTGTGAGCTCTTTATTAAAGCTGCTGGGGTGGGAGGGAAGAGCAAGTGTAGTTTTACATTTGCTTGCTGAAAAAGAGTCAGAGAAAAGGTTTCAGAAGATTCATGGCATTTGTTTGTGCCTTTCAAAGAGAAGAAGCTGGTGGGAATCAAGCTCTCAAGCTGCACTTTTGAATATCAGGGCGAATCCCTCCCCAGGCTGCAGCTTTACAATAGATTATACATAAAGGAAAAAATTGTAGACAATATCATTCATAACACAGGATGATGAACTGTGCCGAGACCACCCAGTGTAAAGGAAAATTTGGGCACATCAGGTCTCCTCCCATTCATTTTAAGGGGTATTTTATATTCATTTGACATGACCTTTTACCTAAATGGTGAGAGAAATGGAATTCCAGCTCGAGATCAGCACCCACATCCCATGTCCATGCCCAGCTCATGCTCAAGCACACTGGGAAACACCCAGTAGTGGATTTCATATAAGAATTAAGCCTGTGGGAAGGTTCTGTTGATGAAAGACAATCCTGAACACAGAATCAATGGTAATTGAGAGCTATCCGGGTCTCAAAGAAGCCAAAACACACTGATGGGGGAAAAATCCTTTAGCTGATGTGAGTAGGAATTAACTTCTATTTGGAAAGTATGTTTATAATGAACACACTGTTTATGTGCACTGAAAAACAACAGTATTAAGAGAACACATTGTCTTACATGTGGGGGAACATGGCTCCTACTTGCAGTCAGTGAAGAAGCCAGAATTGATGTCATTAAATGCTTGATGCCATTAAGAACTTGGCAGGACAGAGACCTTTGATATCGGACAGCTTCCTTCAAAACCTTCACCACACCTTGTTTTCTACCATTTTGTTGGATATTTTGGCTTAGACTGTACATATAGAATCATAGAGCCACAGAAAGCCCAGGCTGGACCTCAAAATATCATCTGATCCGAGCTTCTGTGGAAACAGGAGTCTAGATGAGCAGCGTCATGTGGAGGGCTCATCACTGTCTGATGAATTACCCCACTCTGGTGTCCTTATTTCCTCTTGGGTTTAAGAAAGTTTCCAAAGCAGAGACAACTGAAATGCTCAAAGGTTTACCCACACTTGGTGCTACCTTTCCAAGGGAAGTCTTGAATGCCATAGTCCTGTGTGTGGTGGATCCGACTCAGTGAACTGGCAATAGGAACCTCAGTCTAACGTGCAGGGGAGGCACAATGGTGAATTCCAGCAATATAAGAAACAGGCTTGAGGGTCGGGAAATACGTTTTATACTGAGAGCTTCATTGCATGATTCTGCTTCAATCTTTGCAGAGAAGGGACCTACAAAAAGCAGAAAGCCTTGGCTGTAGACACAAACTTCTCACATCAAATACATGACAGAGGTCCTCTCATTAAGTACTTCTGATACCTCAGAACGAAAGCCCCTTTTGGCAGGAAGAGCTGGACATGGGCCTCTTTACCCTGTTCTGCAGGGGCTGTTAGAGTAGAGCACAGCAAAGACCTTATCCGTGCTTAGGCTGCTGCCAGACCCTGTTCGGAAGTTCAGGGCGAGGATGGAGCCGTGGAAGATGGTGACTCCAGCCAGGTGTGAGGTGCACGTGGAGAAGGCTTTGTACCGGCCCCGAGCAGAGCTGATCCTTGAGACAGCAGCGAGGATGAAGGCGTAGGAGACCAGGACGGCCGAGACGGTCACCATCTCCACCAGCCCACCAAGGACAAATATCAGACACCTACTGACACGTGTGTCAGAGCAGGAGAGGGCCAGAACAGGCATGAGGTCCCAGTAGAAGTGGTTGACCTTGGCTGGCTGGCGTGAAGGCGGGCTGAAGGTGAACTCTGTGTGCACCCAGGAGTGCAGCAGGCCAAGCACATGGGAAGTGGCCACCAGCAGCATGCAGAGCCCGTGGGACGTGATGGACAAGTACAGCAAGGGCTTGCAGATGGCCATGAAGCGGTCGTACGCCGTCGCGGCCAGGAGGAAGCACTCGGTGGTGCCAAAGGCTACGAAGAAGTAAAGCTGGGTTGCGCAGCCGATGACAGAGATTGTTTTCTTCTCCATCAGAAGGTTCATTAACGTCCGCGGTGCCACCACGGATGAGTGCATGGGGGACTGCAGCTGAGCGCTGCTCCTGATGAGCACAACCATGCCCAGGGTCCCCACCAGCGTGATGAAGTAAATGAGGAGGAAGAGGACGAACAAAGGCGCTTGCAGTTGCGGGTTGTCCGTCAGTCCCACAAGAGTCAGCTCTGTCACTTGCTTGCTTTGGTTTTCCTCAGCCATCTTCTCCTAAAGCACTGCAAGACGTATTCATAGCGCCATAAGAAACAGTTAATGGAGACACTCAGCACCTACAAAGGCCATCAATCCTTTGATTGATGTCTGGATGGCAAACCCTCTCCTTATCAGATATCTGCTTCATTTGCATCAACATTCATCAAAAACCAGTTTAGCAAAGCAATGAATGTTTTATTCTGGTAGCAGTCACTCTGCCAAGTGTTCCCTATTCCATTCATTCTAATACACGTCTCCCTGATGTATACTCATGGTACATATCACATTCCAGGGTAACCCTCCCGAGTTCTAACAAAGAAAGTGTAAAAGAAGAGGTTCGGTGCTTCCTGTAATGAATTAGTGACATCAATAATGAAAATCTCACACTAGACCATGTCTTTAGAGGTGACACGGTCTAGTGTGAGATGTCCCTGCCCAAGCCTGAGAGGTTGGAACTAGCTGAACTTCAGGTGCTTTCCAACCCAAACCAGTCTGTGATTCTGTAATTCTAGGACTTAGAATCATAGAATCAACTGAGTTGGAAAAGACCTTTCAGATCATCAACCTTTGAAGTAGAATAGAACATTTGGCATCTTAGGGAGCCTTCCCCATAGAGGTTTTCCTTAAAGGCGATTTTGCTTGCACACTGCAGACATAAAACAGGAAAACCCCATTTATTCTTCAGTAACTTTTCATCTATTTTGCTATTTCAGGGTTACTCTTCTATTGGGTATATAGAAATGGAGAAGTGCCATCATGAGGGAGAAAAGAAACCATTAAAACCAAAAAATGGCACAACAGATCTTTTCCTTTTTATCAACTTTTCCTACACCTCCTCTTTCTAAAATCCATATTTAAGCGTTCTATGAAAATACACCATGGCATCCTGCCTTTTAATCACAGCATCGGGGGGGATATGGAGCAGCCTCCACAGGGGTCCACAAGGAACCACTGTAACATAAACACATAGAAGAGACCAAGAAAAGAGACAGGAAAACTTGGGAATAGCAGATCAATATTAGCCTAAGATCATGGAAAGCACTGTGCTGCTCACGGGGTGTGCGTCACTGTCAGCAAATCTCTGCAGTGCAATGAGCACGGCTTTCCCATCAGCAATCCCTGTAAAACTGGTATCAAAGAGCCTGGCTTATATTCAGAAAGGAAAATCAGATAAACCATTCATCCCTATGGAAGAAGCACACGGGTTTAGCTCTATGTAAAGCCTGCAGCGTGACAGAATTAATCAGGGTGGGATCACCGGCATTGCAGTGATAAAGGATTTATTATAACTTGTATTTTAGCTGCTATCTGCTGCTATTAAAAAATAACCAAACCATTATAACTGGTACAACAGCCTTCACAAAATCCACGTGCTCTGTGATCTTCCTTCTTCTGGTGTCCTCTTGCTCTGCCATGAAATAAACAGCTCCTCATGGTCTGTCTAATAAAAACGTATTGTATTGCACAAGGAGACGCTGGCACAGGGTGCCCAGAGGAGCTGTGGCTGCCCCATCCCTGGCAGTGTTCAAGCCCAGGGTGGACACAGGGGCTTGGAGCAAGCTGCTCCAGTGGAAGGGGTCCCTGCTCCTGGCAGGGGTTAGAACTGGATGAGCTTTAAGCACCCTTCCAACACAAACAATTCTGGGATTCTATGATACTGTATAGCCCCTTAAAATTATAAACGACCTTCTAGCTCCAGCGATAAAACAAATCCGGATGTCACCTTGTCCTTACCAGTGACAGCTTGGTTCTTCTTCCTTGCTTCACATTAAGGTACGAGAGATGACGAGGACACTTACATGCTCTCTCTGTCCCCCCTGATGGTGTAATTGCTTTATAACCCTTGTCTCTAATCCACTGAGACCTCCGAGGTGCTTTGGCTGAGAAGTGTTTTACAGAACTTCCTTTGGGAGAAGTGCAATTATTAATATATTACTCTGTGTATGGGGGGGTGCATAGATGGATGACAGAGGAATATGAAAATAAAATAAAAAAGTTAAATTAAAATATGGAATAAAAAATTAAAATTAATAAGACTTAAAAATTATAAAAATAAAATAAAACTTTAAAAGGAAACATAAAAAGCAAACAAAAATGTATATTAAAATAAATTACCTTAGCTGAAATAGAGAATAGACTAGAATAATAAATTAAAAGAAAATAATATGAAATATTAAAATAAATAAAAACTAAACTGAAAACTAAACTCAACCAAACCAAATTGGAATAAAGCTGGTCTTCCTGCATGGATCCTTCTCCCTGGAGAGGGGCTTTGGACAAGGGCCTGCAGGGACAGGCCATGGGAATGGCTTTAACCTGCCCGAGGGGAGACTGAGCTGAGCTCTTAGGCAGAAGCTCTTCCCTGTGAGGGTGCTGAGGCGCTGGCGCAGGGTGCCCAGAGGAGCTGTGGCTGCCCCATCCCTGGCAGCGTTGGAGGCCGGGTTGGACACAGGGGCTCGGAGCAAGCTGCTCCTTCCATGTGGAAGGTGTCCCTGCCCGTGGCAGGGCTTGGAGCTGGAGGAGCTTTAAGGTCCCTTCACCCCAAACCACTCTGGATTCCAGGTTTCATCTCATAATCCTAGATATCCATATAAATACATGCATGCACACAGATTTCCATTGCTGGGACACAAACAGGCATTTCTGGGCTCTGATTCATGCGATTTGCTTTAGAGATTGGAGTTACAACAGAGTGAATTACATATAAAGGTGCCTGGTTCTTACGCTTGGGAGGAAATACCCACTTGCTGAAAGATTTACTTGAGCAAGAACATAGCTTATCCCAACTTTAAAGTTGGTTACTTGTATTTTTTACCCGGGTTTGCTTCTTTGACAGAGAGCTTTAAGAGCTGGGAAATCCAACGCTGATGATTCAATCACTGCTGAAACAATCGATATTGACCCAACTTGTGATTAAGCTGTTTACATTTGCAGAAGAGCAGCAAAGACAAGGCTCAAATTGCCCAAACTGGCAGGTAAATTAGCACCAACACTGTGAGATTTCAAAGGACCAAACACCTCCAGCTTGACCTGCAATTTCACTTGTAGGAACCAAGTTTTGGGTGGGAAAGCTTTATTTGAGGGTGCCACAAGCCTTATCATGAGAAAGTACAGTGGAGACTTGTGTGATTGAGTTATTAACTGATTATATGATGTCCTGTGGTCCTTTGGGTCTATTCCGTTCTCACCCATCCCGGTAGGCACTGGGTTTCAGAGACGCTCCAGAAGAAGAGAATTTCTGGCTCTTCTTTTGAGTTCACCTCTGAACCTTGGCAACCTGGAAACCCACGCCCAGGGTAGTCCATGCTGTCTCTGCAGTGACTGAACAGAGCAATGTGATGAACAGGATGAATCAAGGTGTTTGGAGGAGCTGTTTGTGCTCATTGACCATTGGTGATGAATGAGGTTGGGCTTCATCTCACCCACCTTCATCTAGGCAGGTGTTACATGCCAAATCAGTGTCAGATACCTTGTAAATGAGAGAGAAATTACAGAGTAATCACCTCAATACACCTTCACAGAGACCTCGGTGCTGCAATGAGTCCTGCTCAACAACAGCAACAAGGAAACACCCTCCTGGTCACCAGCTTCCTCCATTCACTGCCTTCTCCCAACTGCTCTCAGGAGGGCAGCCTTCACCTCCCTGTTCCTCAGGCTGTAGATCAAGGGGTTCAACGTGGGGTTCATGATGGTGTAGAACAACGTGGCCGTTTTGTTCTCATCCAAAGCAAAGGTGGAGCTGGGGCGCAGGTACATGAACAAGATTGCCCCATAGAACGTGGTGACGACCATCAGGTGGGATGTGCAAGTGGAGAAGGCTTTTCTCCTGCTCTCCTTTGAGCGGATCCTCAGGACAGAGGGGAGGATATAAGCATAGGAGATAAAGATGATGGTCATGGTGCTGAGGCAGTTTATGCTGACGAGAGCAAGGATGACCCCCTCGTAGGAGTGGGTGTTGGAGCAGGAGAGAGCTAAGAGTGGGGCAATGTCACAGAAGTAGTGGTTGATAACATTGGAGTGGCAGAAGGAGAAGGTAAAGATGAAAGTGGTGTGGGTCACCGCATGGAAGACACCAACAACATAGGAACCAGCCACAAGCCACCAGCACATCCATCCACACATGATGGTGGGGTACAGGAGGGGTTTGCAGATGGCCACGTACCTGTCATAGGCCATCACAGCCAGCAAGAGGCACTCGGTGACCCCAAAAGTGACAAAGAAGCAGAGCTGGGCTGCGCACCCCGAGAAGCTGATGGTTTTCTCCAGCGTCAAAATCTGCACCAGCATTTTGGGGATGATGACGGAGGAGTAGCAGATGTCGACAAAAGCCAAATGGCTGAGGAAATAGTACATGGGGGTGTGAAGGTGAAGATCGGTCCTGATCAATACAATGATCCCAAAGTTCCCCAAAAGGGTCACCATGTACATGGCCAGGAAAGCCATGAAAAGGGGGACCTGGAGGTCTGGGTGGGTGGTCAGCCCCAGAAGAATGAACTCATGCACATCAGTGTGATTGACGGGTGTCATCCTCTGTAATGCATCAACCTGCAGGACACAAGCAAAACAGACAACGATGCGGGCAGCTCAAGAGGACCCTCAGCTTCCTCGGTGTCAACAAAGGGAAGCAGAACCCATCCTGCTAGAGGGTCAGTTGGACTCTGGATAGCTCTTGGAAGAGCCAAGCCTCCATCTAGTGGCTACAAGAGGGTCTTAAAACCAAACCCTCAAGCTCAACAGTGAGAACACCCACCTGGGTTTAGCTCAGCATTTCATCGCTCCTCTTTCTGCCTTCCTGGGCACATTCAACGCAGCAGGAAGGTCAATAACTGGGCAATTCTTGGAAGCTGGGTTGGAACTGGATGATCTTAAGGTCCTTTCCAAACCTAACTATTCTATGGTCGAGGTTTAACCACAGATGGCAACTAAGCCCCACACAGCTCAGCAATAACTAAAACACCCTTGACTTATCAACACCATTTCAGAACCAATCCAAACCGTAGCACCATAGCTGTTACTACGAAGACAATTTGCTCTATCCTAGCCCAAACCAGCACAGCCATTGAATGCATTTTGAGTTTTCCTTAGGAAATGACAGGTACGTTTGGAAAATAATTGCTGTTTTCTAAAACCAACATGGAACAATTCCACTTGAAGAAATCTTTTTCCTGTTGACTTTCCTTTCCCTTTGCGAAGCAAAGCAGAGCAGAAGTGTGGGCATTTTAAAGCTGAGATGAACACACAGTTTTCAGCAGACACGGTCCATAAGAAATTAAATTTAAGGTGGCACAGTGATGATGGAGAAACTTGGAGGGTCCATGCAGCTCCTTCAGCGCCTGGGATGAGTTTGGCTGTTCCTCCAGATGATGACTGAAGCCACATTCATCTTCAAGCAGATGTTGAGAATGGGTTTTAGCAGTCTTTCCTTAGAAGGGTGATTTGCTGCTGCATCTTGCAAGGGCAGACAAGTGCCCTCTGTAATTTCTAGTGTTCAGGATATATTTATACTGATTTCTGAGACCTCAGAGGCATTCCACTCCATGGGGAATAGAAGCTTGACAACAAGCAAAATCCACCCAGAGTATCAATCTCTTCATCTCCAGGTGCACTAAGAAAGCCCAGGAACAATTTGATGTAAATATGTGGATTTAAGGAGATGTCTTCCCCCTGCTCCCACGTTGAGGAGAGGGAGTGAATGACAAGAGAATGTCTACATGGTTCACCCCGATTATTCTCATAACTTTCTCAACTGGCTTTCCTAATGCTACATAAACAGGATTTCGGCAATGCAAGGAACAGTTCCTGGACCCATTCCTACTCTCACCATTGCCCCTCGTTAACATCTTCCTGTAAAACCCACTCCAAATGTTGATTTTTGCCTTTGCTGACTTGACTAAGAGAGTCATTGTCCCCACACCAGGTTTTTATCATTTCACGGGAGTTTTTCTTCCATTTTGCTATGAGCATTGATGAGAAGAGCAAGGAAACAGCAACCACCTGAACTCAAATCAATACCAGAACTGCAGTAGTACCTGAACAAAATTCATCTCACTGATATCTGTCCACTAGGTTGAAGTGTCGTGACACATATGACCCACCACACTCTGGTCTTGGTGCATGGATTCACGAAACACCGCCCTGTCTACTTTCTTCCAGAGATTTTAGTTTATGGAGCTGGAGGTGTCCCGCTTATTAGTTTGTTTCATAGAACCCCGGCCTGGTTTGTCTTGGAAGGGAGTTTAAAGCTCCTCCAGCTCCAATCCCTGCCACAGGCAGGGACACCTTCCACTAGAGCAGCTTGCTCCAAGCCCCTGTGTCCAACCTGGCCTTGAACACTGCCCTCACAGCATCTCAACACAGAGGGGTCAACCTCATCCCATATTCACAGCTCACTTACACACAATGATGTGCTCAGCTTTCCAGCACAACTGAAGTCTAAAAGGACAAGAGCAACATTTTCTGGCAGGTACCTAAGGTAGGAAAAGCATCATCAGCTTGAGGCATCATGATGTCTGCCTGATTGTGTCTGGGTTGTTGGTTTTAATCATTCTCCTTATTCCGTTCATTAAATCTTAGTCACTCAGGAGCTATATAAAAAGACAATCTGTGCTCAAGTTTGCCATGATGCCAAAATCCTCCAGTGAAGCTTATTGTAAAGGGATGCACAAAGCAAAACCTACCCCCAAAAATAAGTCTATCGAGTCTGTGTGGCTTCTTTCCCTAAATAGATCCATTTTGGGTCCATAACTCCCAAACATTTGTCATGAGAATGAGAGAAGACACCCAGACATATGCAAATGCATAAGAAAATGCTCATCAGCTGCACTTGAAGCTTCATTTCATTCCACTCTTATCTATATTGTTTCAACACTGATTTGATGGGCCCTGAGTTGTCTAAAAGGGGATGAAATGAATCATTCAGTGGCTTTAGCATGTAATGCACAGGCCAGTCCAATGCATTAGGATGGTATTTCTCCTGGTGCCTCTCAGCCTGCAGGACTCCAGGAAGAAATGTCAGAATTCAATTGGAAAGAACATTTGGGGTTGCTGTGCTTGGGTTTTTCTTTGACAGATCATTTATAACTAACTCAGTGCTTATACTGAGCGTACCAGCTAAATCTGAGCACGATTTAGCTGAATGTTGTCATCTACAGGCTTGGTTCTTCATCTGACCATTCTCACCCTGTTGTTGCCAGGTCCTCTAAGAAGCAATTCACCTTACTCCAAAACAACCACCCTGAATAGCTGAACTGAGTACTACCCAGAAATTCCCACTTCTCACTGTTGACTGCAGAGCTCAAGTTATTCCCTGCACCAGGACAAAGGGGTGCCATAGAATCATGGAATGGTTTGGGGTGGAAAAAGACCTGAAAGCCCAACCCCCTGCCATGGGCAGGGATGCCTCACACTAAGCCAAGTCGCCCAAGACTCTGTCCAGCCTGGTGCCTGTTGACTTCACCTTGATAATCCCCATGTTGAGAGCCCAGATCCACATCTGCAGGAGCACAGAGCTGAAGGATGCTCTGGGGAAGACTCCTAGGAAGAGTTCTTGTTTCCTCCCACATTCAGACTGATAAAAAGTTATAATCAGCTCAATGTAAAGAACATGGATGTTCTTGAGATTGCGCTTTTGCTCTGGAGCTACCAAGATGGAAACAGTGAGCCCATAACATGGAGAGCTATGAAAGCTCTGAAATTGTCTTTGTGGGTGCAGGGAGTAACTGAAGGTGTCTCTGGGGGGTGCACAACTGTGCAGCAACACTTCACTGGGGGCAAAGGCCACACTGAGTATCTGCTTCAGGGACCTGGTACCTAAGGAAATACAGAATGAAGCAATGGAGAAATATCCCCAACCACACACCACAGGCAATGCTGGGACAGGAGAGGCCGTACCTGCTTGCTTTGCCCTGGGAGGTGAGCTGCTGTGGGGCTGTCAAACAGAGATCTTCAGCGTGCTTTTGTTCTTGTGGTCTCTAAACTTGTGATTCCACGTTGGACCCTCATGGTGGTGATATGCTCTAGGTCACGGCTCCGTGGGGCACATGGGATCTTGCTGGACGAGACCATGAGTGAGTATTCGCAGGTAAAAAGGGTCAACAAGGGGTACAGCATCGTATTAGCCAAGAAGGTAAATCTTCCAGGTGATTCATCTTTCTTTTCTTTGTCTCCTCATCTCTCTGCCCACCCCTTGTGGTACCTGATGACAAACATTAGAATCAACATATGAGGCCAGATAAGAAAATCATCAAGCCCATTGAGGAGCATCCAGCATGAGAGGCAATTGAGAGAGGGTCCTCCAAACCTGACTGGAGCATAGAGGAAACTGCAAGGAAGCAGCAGGCCACAGCTCATCTTCTGGTCTTCCTATGGAAGAGTCTATCACTTCCATTGGCTATGGAAGAGCTGAAGTCATTCATTTTTAGGCTGGCAATGTCAGGTGAGATGAATTCCAGCTTCTGTGCCTGTACTCAGCTGTGCAAACACACACTAGCACTGAATAACTGCTGCTTTCAGTAAAGTGCCTAAAACCAGAGGTCCTAACATACACAGACTTGTATTTAAGGCTTTTAGGTGCACGTCCAACCCTTCAGTGTTTGCTCATGCAAAAGGGAATAATCAATGAGACAATGCTTTTAGTGGTAGGACTGATGACAGTGAATCTAATCAAACTGTGTTGGGCTGTAGCAGATGGTGACCCTACATGCATTTGTCTTCAGCCTCTATCTCCAGTTTCTCCATGTGAAATTCTAATTAAAGAGTCTTAATGTATGAGCAATTTAATGTGACATCGAAATTGAGATCTCATATTCATAGAAGTGAGGGAATGCAAGGAAGTGCTCAAGGCCAGGTTGGATGGCATTTGGAGCAACCTGCTCTAATAGAAGGTGCCCTGCCTTGGACAGGGGGTTGGAACTGGATGAGCTTTAGGGTCCTCTCCAAACCATTCCATCATTCTCCGATAAAATAGCACAAGCAAAATCAGCACAACAGGTCTTCTCAATACAGAATTTACTCTGCTTTTCTCTTTTGTGTGTACAGCTGTGTCTTGGTACAGACAGCAATGCCAGCACCATAGAAGCCCTTCTCTTAACCCATGATCAAGACCCCACACTGCAGCTGTGAAATAGCCACTGGGATCCATGTCTCCAGTTCAGTTCCCTCACCAAGGAAGAGAGGAACCACAGCTCAGTCACCAACTTCATCCTCTTGGGGCTCACCACTGACTCAAAGCTGCAGCTTCTCTTGTTCATGGTGTTCACCTTAGCCTACATCACCACCCTCATGAGCAACATCACCCTCATAGTGGTGATATACTGCAGCTCACGCCTCCATACCCCAATGTACTTTTTCACTGGCAATGTGTCCTTCCTGCACCTCTGGTATTCCTCTGTCTACACCCCCAAGATCCTTCTGAACTGCATCTCTGAGGAAAAGAGCATCTCCTTTGCTGGGTGTGCTGCTCAGTTCTTTGTCTCTGGACGAAACCCAGGGCTTATGTCCCCAAGGATGCACACAGCTAGAAGCGCACCGACCTTGTCTTGCTTGTGTCTTCCTTTGTCACTTTTCACAGCCCATGCAAGGGACATAAGCTCTTCTGATCTTGAAGTTCATCATGATGGAGAGGAGATGGCACTGTGCAGACAGACCTCCTCTCCCTTCCACCTCCCCCCATATGCAAAATATATCTGCTATAAAATGGGATGTTAGCAGCAGTTGGGATTGTTGCACATCACCTTCGCACTGTGCTTTATCTGAATTAAACATTCATTACTCATGCCCAAATCAGTAGCTCAACTGGAGCTCCATGTGTCAGAGAATGTTTTGTGTGGGAAGGGACCTTAAAGCTAATCCAGCCCCAGCCCCCTGCCATGGACAAGGACAATTTCCACTAGAGCAGCTTGCTCCAAGCCCCATCCAACCTGACCTTGAGCACTGCCAGGGATGGAGCATTTACCACTGCTTTGGGCAACCAGAAGTCATGAAATAACATGTGCCTGTTCCTGAGCTGTCCCAGTTATTTCTTCACAATGATGCCAGCACCACATACACACAATTCCGTAGTCCTAGACTATTATCCCAATGAAACATACACATGAGCATGGGTAGAGCAGGTCAGATTGGAGCAACCCATATCAGGAAGCATAAAGGCATCTGAGACTGACTTCAGTTGCCTGAACATTGACTACTAACACACTGGAGATGCCCTTGGGTGTGCCTCTGAGCTTTCAATGTTGCTCCAGAATGACCCAACCCTCCTGAAGGTTGCATGATGTACATGTCAAGTGCATGGCAATGTCCTTGGCCCTTCAGGACAGAGCAAATGGCACCACATATCTGTATGAGGGCAAGCAAACCTGACCTGGGGCATTTCATTGCATCTGTCTCCTTCCCTGCAACTGAAATGATAGTTTCCACCACCACCTATAAGAAAACATGCAAAAAAGTGGTTTCTTGGCTCTTACATTATCTTTCTTTTTTCTTTATGAAGTTTTAGTCCAACTGAAAGGAAAACTAAAATACCTCTTTTAAGAGTGTTGGGAGGAGGGATTAGGAGATCTGAAGTAGTTTCATTTTCTTCAAATTTAGATGAATAAAAGTTGAGTCATTCAATCAGAGTTTTGTGTCTCCACCTGTGCTCAGTGAAGGTGTGTTTCTGTATCTCTAGTATTTGTTCAGATAAAGAGAGCAGTTTCAAGAGTTCAAGTTTGAACACACACACACACACACACATAGAGCAACCTCCCCTCACTGTGTTTCCATCCCCATCAGAGGCTGGGGTCAGGCTGCATGAACTGGGCTCCTTTTAGACTCTTAGAATCAACCAGGTAGGAAAAGCCCTTCAAGCTCATCCAGTCCAACCATTCCCAGCCCTGTCAAGGCCACCACTAACCCATGGCACTGAGGGACACATCTCCACAGTGTGTGAACACTTGCAGGGATGGTTGGTGCAGCCCTGCCCTGGGCAGCCCGTTCCAATGCCCGAGCACCCTCTGGGGCAGGAATTGTTCCTCAGCTCCATCTAAACCTGCCCTCGCGCAGCTTGAGGCAGTTTCCTCTTGTCCTGTCTTCTGGATTAAAACAAACTGAAAATAGGTTTGAGGGAGGCAGCTGATCCAGTTAGACCTCCAGGAGGCCTTCACATCCTGACTGGAATTACATTAATCCAGAGAAAGATATTCAGAGATGCATATACCATGGACAGAGAGTGCATGGTACAAGTCCTTCTGATGTTCAGACCTGCTCTGGACCACATCCATCCTCACCAACTGTCCTAGGATGTGATAAAGCATCCTCTTATTCCCATCCATTCTAGAAGGGACCTGACTATCTCATAACTAGACAAGGAATTTCAGATGTTGAGTCAGGTGACCCCATTCCCATGCTTATTCTCCAATACTAAACACATAATGGTTGGAACACCACATTTATTAAACCCAGTCAGGCACGGAGGATGGATGTAGTGGACTTCAACTTGCCTCACAGCTTAAGAGACACAAGCAAATCCATCCCAAGGCAAATAATGACAAGAAGTTTAAAGTATGAGGCGTCCTTGAGCAGGTCCAAAGGTGAGGAGAAATGCAATGAGCTTCCCCAGCTCCCTTTATTAGGGGTCAAAAGCAGGAAGGGACCAAGCACCCCATTAGGAAGAACCACATTACCTGCACATGCCATGAAGACAGGGATGTGTCTTTAAAGAGAGAGTAGGACCAAGCTTGTATGGGCACAGAAAGCCCTCCAGCAGGCCAGAGATCCAGGCTTTTACAATGCAAGCACTCACAGCTGTTTCCATCACAAGTGATGCTGCTCACTTTGCCAAAGCAAGAAGTGGTCCTTGGGGACCAACCACCCTTCCAGGAGCCATCAGCTTTAACAAGACCTTCTGGGGTTTAGCAAGGAAGCTTCCTCATCACCATGAAAGCTTCTCAGAAGACTTGGATGTGACTTCCCTCATTCTTCATAACAAGCCATCAGAGATTAATTAGCTGGGGATAACAAGAAACTTTCTTCCCTCGAAAGATCATCTAGTCCAATCCCCCTGCCGGAGCAGGAACACCTAGATAATGTTACACAGGAATGCGTCCAGGCGGGTTTTGAATGTCTCCAGGGAAGGAGACTCCACAACCTCCCTGGGCAGCCTGTTCCAGTGTTCCGTCACCCTCACTGAGAAGAAGTTTCTTCTCAAGTTTAAGTGGAACCTCTTGTGTTCCAGTTTGTACCCATTACCCCTTGTCCTATCATTGTTTGCCACCGAGTAGAGCCTGGCTCCGTCCTCGTGACACTCCCCCTTTATATATTTATAGACACTTATAAGGTCACCCCTCAGTCTCCTCTTCTCCAAACTATAGAGACCCAGCTCCCTCAGTCTTTCCTCATAAGGGAGATGCTCCACTCCCTTAATCATCTTCGTTGCCCTGCGCTGGACTCTCTCCAGCAGCTCCCTGTCCTTCTTGAACTGAGGGGCCCAGAACTGGACACAATATTCCAGATGGGATCTCACCAGGGCAGAGTAGAGGGGAAGGAGGACCTCTCTCGACCTACTAACCACCGCCCTTCTAATACACCCCAGGATGCCATTGGCCTTCTTGGCCACAAGGGCACAGTGTTGGCTCATGGGCATCCTGGCGTCCACTAGGACCCCCAGGTCCCTCTCCCCTACACTGCTCTCTAACAGGTCGTTCCCCAACCTATACTGGAACCTGGGGTTGTTCCTGCCCAGATGCAGGACTCTACACTTTCCCTTGTTATATTTCATCAAGTTATTCCCTGCCCAACTCTCCAGCCTGTCCAGGTCTCGCTGGATGGCAGCACAGCCTTCTGGCGTGTCAGCCACTCCTCCCAGCTTAGTGTCATCAGCAAACTTGCTGATAGTACACTCAATTCCCTCATCTAAATCCTTGATGAATATATTAAATAATACCGGTCCCAGTACTGACCCTTGAGGCACTCCACTAGTTACAGGCCTCCAACTAGACTCTGCCCCATAGACTACAACTCTCTGGCTTCTCTCCTTCAGCCAGTTCACAGTCCACCTCACGACCTGATCATCCAGTCCACACTTCCTCATGGTACGGTACGGCATGGAACGGTAGGGCACGGTACGAAACGGTAGGTCATGGTACGGTATGGCTCGGCACAGTAGGGCACGGTACGGTACGCAACAGTAAGGCACCGTACGGCACAAAATGACAGCAAATGGACATGAAATGAAATGAAATCAAATGAAATCAAATCAAATGAAATGAAATTACATATAATTAAATTATATGGTATGGTACGGTATGAAATGGTAGGGCATGGTACAATATGGCGCGGCACGGCACAGTACGGTACGCAATGGTATGGCACTGTATGGCACAAAATGACATCAAATGGATATGAAAAGAAATGAAATGAAATGAAATTACATATAATTAAATTATATGGTATGGTACGGAACAGTATCGCACGGTATGAAACGGTAGGGCATGGTACGGTATCGCGTGGCACCGTACGGCACAGGACACTACAGAACGGTACGGCACAAAATGACATGAAATGACATGAAATGAAATGAAATGAAATGAATGACATGGTACGGTACGGAACGGAACAGTAGGGCATGGCATGGTATGGCGCGGCACGGTAGGGCACGGTACGGTATGCAACGGTACGGCACAAAATGAAATCAAATGGACATGAAATGAAATGAAATTACATATAATTAAAATATATGGTATGGTACGGTAGCGTACGGCACATTACCAAACGTCAGGGCATGGTACCATATAGCGCGGCACGGTACGGCACAGTACACAACGGAACGCTACGGCACAAAATGACATCAAATGGAAATGAAATGAAATGAAATGAAATGAAATGAAATGAAATGAAATGACATGGTACGGTACGGCACGGTACGAAACAGTAGGGCATGGTACGGTATGGCACGGCACGAAACAGCACGGTAGGGCACCGTACAGCACAAACTGACATCAAATGGACATGAAATGAAATGAAATAAAATTACATATAATGAAATTATATGGTACGGTACGGAACGGTATGGCACAGTACGAAACGGTAGGGCATGGTACGGTATCACGCGGCACGGAATGGCACAGTAGGGTACGCAATGGTACGGAATCATACGGCACAAAATGACATCACATGGACAGGACAGGAAAGGAAATTACATAAAATTAAATGATATGGTACAGTACAGTATGGTACGGTACGACACGGTAGGGCATCGTACCGCATGGCGTGGCACGGTACGGCACAGTACAGTACAGAACGGCACTGTCTGGCACAAAATGACATGAAATGACATGAAATGAAATGACATGGTACGGTACGGCACTGTACGAGACAGTAGGGCATGGTACGGTATGGCGCGGCACGGTAGGGCACGGTACAGTACGCAATGGTACGGTACGGCACGGCACAAAATGAAATCAAATGGAAATGAAATGAAATGAAATGAAATGAAATGAAATGAAATGACATATAATTGAATTATATGGTACGGTACGGAACGGGAGGGCACGGTACGAAACAGTAGGGCATGGTAGGGTATCGCGCGGCACGGAACGGCACAGTACAGTACGCAACGGTACGGCACCATATGGCACAAATTGACATCAAATGGACATGAAATGAAATGAAAAGAAATGAAATGAAATGAAATTACATATAATTAAATTATATGGTACGGTACAGTACGGAACGGCACGACACGATACAAAACGGTAGGGCATGGTACGGTATGGCGTGGCACAGTACGGCACAATACGGTACAGAACAGCACTGTATGGCACAAAATGACATGAAATGAAATGAAATGAAATGACATGGTACGGTACGGCACGGAATGGTACGGCATGGTACGAAACGGTAGGGCATGGTACGGTATCGCGCGGCACGGAACGGCACAGTACACTACGCAACGGTACTGCACCGTACGGCACAAAATGACATCAAATGGACATGAAATGAAATGAAATGAAATGAAATGAAATGAAATGAAATGACATGGTACGGTACAGCACGGAACGGTTCAGCACAGTACGACACGGTAGTGCATGGTATGGTATGGTATATGGTATGGTAGGGCACGGTACGGTATGCAACGGTACGGCACGGCACAAAATGAAATCAAATGGAAATGAAATGAAATGAAATGAAATGAAATTACATAAATAATTATATGGTACGGTATGGTACGGAACGGTAGGGCATGGTACGAAACGGTAGGGCATGGTAGGGTATCGCGCGGCACGGAACAGCACAGTACAGTACGCAACGGTAAGGCACCGTACGGCACAAAATGACATCAAATGGACATGAAATGAAATGAAATGAAATGAAATGACATATAATTGAATTATATGGTATGGTACGGAACGGTACGACACGGTACGAAACGGTAGGGCATGGTACGGTATCGCGCGGCATGGTACGGCACAGTATGGTACAGAACGGCACAGTATGGCACAAAAATGAAATGAAATGAAATGACATGGCACGAACAGGTACGGCACCATATGAAACGGTAGGGCATGGTACGGTATGGCGCGGCACGGTAGGGCATGGTACAGCACGCAACGGTACGGCACGGCACGGCACGTAACAAAATGAAATCAAATGGACATGAAATGAAATGAAATTAAATGAAATGAAATGAAATGACATGGTACATACGGCACGGTGAAACGGTAGGGCATGGCACGGTAGGGCACGGTACAGTACACAACGGTACGGCACGGCACAAAATGAAATCAAATGGAAATGAAATGAAATGAAATGAAATTACATATAATTGAATTATATGGTACGGTACAGTACGGTACGGAACGGTACAACACGGTACGAAACAGTAGGGCATGGTACGGTATCGCGCGGCACAGGTACGGCACAGACCGGCACAGTATGGCACAAAAACGAAATGAAATGAAATTACATGGTACGGTACGGTACGGAACGGTACTGCATGGTAGGAAACGGTAGGGCATGGTACGGTATGGCGCGGCACGGTAGGGCACGCAACGGTATGCAACGGTACGGTACGGCACGGCACGGCACAAAATGAAATCAAATGGACATGAAATGAAATGAAATGAAATGAAATGAAATGAAATGAAATGACATGACATATAATTGAATTGTATGGTTCGGAACGGTAGGGCACGGTAGTACGGTATCGCATGGTACGGCACAGTACAGTGCGCATCGGAACGGCATGAAATGAAATGAAATGAAATGAAATTACATATAATTAAATTATATGGTATGGTACGGAAGGGTACGGCACGGTACGACACGGTAGGGCATGGTACGGTGTAGCGCGGCATGGTACGGCACAGTACGGCACGCAATGGTACGGCACCGTACGGCACAAAATCACATCAAATGGACACGAAATGAAGGACAGGAAATGAAATGAAATTACATATAATTAAATTATATGGTAGGGTACGGTATGGAACGGTACAGCACGGTACAAAACAGTAGGGCATGGTTCGGTATCGCGCGGCACAATACGGCACAGTACAGTACGCAACGGTACGGCACAAAATGACATGACATGACATGAAATGAAATGACATGGTACGGTATGGCACGGAACGGTACAGCACGGTACGAAATGGTAGGGCATGGTACGGTATGGCGCGGCACGGTAGGGCACGGTATGGTACGCAACGGTACGGCACAAAATGAAATCAAATGGATGTGAAATGAAATTAAATGAAATTACATATAATTAAATTATATGGTACGGTACGGAAGGGTACGGCACGGTACAAAACTGTAGGGCATGGTACGGTATAGCGCGGCATGGTACGGCACAGTACGGTACAGAACGGCACAGTATGGCACAAAATGAAATGAAATGAAATGAAATGAAATGAAATTAAATTAAATTACATATAATTGAATTATATGGTACGGTACGGAACAGTACGGCACGGTACGAAACAGTAGGGCATGGTACGGTATGGCGCGGCACAGATATATGATATGATAGGTTATGATATGGTAAAATAAGAACAAATATGATACGATATGATATGATCCGATACGACATTATTTTTGGAGAGGAAAGAAAATGTTGAGGATGAATGAAATGAAATGAAATGAAATGAAATGAAATGGAAATGTAATGAAATGAAATGAAACGAAATTATATAAGATATGACGCTATAACGGGATGTAACATGATATAACATGATAAAACATAGTATGTGACATGATATGATACAAGATATGCTAAGAGATGAAGAGGATGAAATGATATTAAACAAAATGACATCAAACGGACATGAAATGGTAATGAAATTAAATGAAACATAATCAAATTATATCATATGGTAACATGATATGATAAAACATAATATGCTACATAAGATATGCTATGCTATGCTTTGATAAGGTATGCTATGCTATGAGATGCTATAATATGCTATATGACACTATCATATTCTACCGCATATGATGAGGGGAGAGGAGAGGAGAGGCGAGGCGAGGCGAGGCGAGGAGCGATGACTTGGATTGGGATGGGATGGGATGGGATGGGAAGGGAAGGGAAGGGAAGGGAAGGGAAGGGAAGGGAAGGGAAGGGAAGGGAAGGGAAGGGAAGGGAAGGGATGCGACGTGACAAGATGAGACGTGATGAGATGAAATGGGATCCAATGCGACACAATGGCATGAGATGTGATGAGATGCAAGGGGAAGCGATGTGATGAGATGCGATGTAATGTGATGTAATGCGATGAGATGCAATGGGATGCTATGCAATGACATGAGATTAGATGAGATGCGATGAGATGCAATACGATGAGATGCAATGAGATGGCATTGGATGCGATGCGATGAGATGAGATGCAATGGAATGCAATGAGGTGCAATGATGAGATGAGACACGATGAGATGAGATGAGATGAGATGAGAGAGATGAGATGAGATGAGATGCAATAGGATGCTATGCAATGACATGAGATTAGATGAGATGAGATGAGACGCGATGAGATGCAATGGGCTATGATGCGATGCAATGGGATGTGATGCGATGAGTTGCAATGGGATGCAATGTGATGAGATGCAATGACATAAGATGCGATGAGACTTGAGATGGTGTCAGACGAAGGTGAAATGGGATGAAGATGAGCTGACCTGTAGGATGGCACACAAGGAGATGAGGTTAGGATGCGATGAGATGGGGTAACCCCCCTGCTCCCCCCATTCTGATGAGGAGGAAAATGCACTTGGGGAAGGCAGAGGAGGATTTTTCACACACACTTGGTCAGGAGTTGTCTTTCTGCAGCTTTCTCTCTGCATCCGCTGAGGTGCGGGTACCACCAATGCAGCTTCCTCACGAGCGTCCCAACCGCTCGCAGAGCTCTTCCCTCCTGACCCAGACACAGCGACGGCCCCGCTTTTATACCCGGCTGCGTGACGGAAGCGCCGGTGCTTTGTGACGTCATACGTGATGGGTGATGTCACAGCAAGGCAGCTTTGGGAGCTGCAGTGCCCTAAAGCGGGAATGTGAGCAGGAGAGCTTGAGCATCTGCCTGCATTTCCTGTGCTTTGATGGATCCATCCCTGCAGGCAGCCCCAGAGCTCGCTCTTGTGCAGTTCCAGGTGGACCTTGGCAGCTGAGGAGCCTCCAGCCCCTTTGCCATGGGAAGCCCCATCCCTTGATGGACACCGTTAATGAGAGAGCAGCCCCAGCATGCAGGGATGGGGATGCAGCAGGATTAGGCTCAGATCCTTGGGGGCTGACCCATGGGGGTGCCCCTTTGCCTCAGCACGTACCTGCAGCGCTCACCCGCAGGCTTCATCTGATGGGAGGGCAGCCATGGGCTTGCATGCAGGAAGCCACCCGCATCCATGGTGCTGGGGGAGCAGAGCAGCCCCATAAGCACGGGGCACTTGGTGGCCCGCTGTCGGCCATTATCAGAAGCTGCAGAGGAGATGGGGCCCTCACTCAGTTCCAACCCCCTGCCATGGGCAGGGACACCTCACACTAAACCGTGTCACCCAAGGCTCCATCCAACCTGGCCTTCAACACTGACAGGGATGGAGCATTCACAACCTTGATGGGCAACACATTCCAGTGCCTTGTTCCCATGCCCCTGCACATCCAATGGGAATGAATCCTACCTGCATGCAAGGTCCCTTTCCCACCATAGTCTCACATTAAAGGATCCTTCCCTCTGTGCAATGCGATGGCTCATGGGGGAAATCACCCAGGGGAGAACAGGGGGAGCCATGGACCAGGGGTGGACCAGAGATGGATCATGATGGATGGATGATGGAAGATGGATGATGGATGGATGGATGGATGGATAGATGGATGGTGGATGGATGGATGGATGGATGGATGGATGGATGGATGGATGGATGGATGGATGGATGGATGGATGGATGGATGGATGGATGGATGGATGGATGGTGGATGGATGGTGGATGGATGGATGCTGAATTGCTGATGGATCGATGATTGATGATGGATGGATGATGGATAGATGGATGAATGTATGGATGGAAGACAAATGATGGATGGATGCTGGACTGATCGATGATGGATGGATGGATGGATGGATGGATGGATGGATGGATGGATGGATGGATGGATGGATGGATGATAGATTGGGGATGGATGGATGATGGATGGATGGATGATAGATGGATGGATGGATTGATGGATGGATGATGGATGGATGCTGAATTGGTGACGGATTGATGACTGATGATGGATGGATGGATGGATGGATGGATGGATGGATGGATGGATGAATGGATGGAAGGCGGATGATGGATGGATGCTGGATTGTTGATGGATTGATGATGGATGGGTGGATGGATGGATGATAGATTGGTGATGGATGGACGATTGATGATGGATGAAAGGATGGATGATGGATGGAAGATGGGTGATGGATGAATGGATGAATGAAAGGATGATGGAAGACAGATGATGGATGGATGATGGATAGATGGATGTGTGATGGATGGATGGATGGATGGATGGATGGGTGATAGATGATGGATGAATGGATGAATGGATACATGTCGATCCCATAAGTCTCTTCTCCTATCAGTTTCCCATCTGGGTTGGAGATGCCTTGTGCTGTCTGGATTTGGGGTACAAGGTGGATTTTGGAATGGTTTAGGGGTACCGTGGGGATTGGAAGGGATGGAGATGCCTGGGGTTGGTTGGGGTTTGGGATACCATGTAGTTTTGGGGTGGCTTAGCGCTACTGGCATGGATGGAGATGGCTGGGGTGGGGTGGGTTTCTGATTACCAGATGGGTTATGGGATGCTTTGAGGGTCTCAGGGCTCTTGGGGGCAGTGGGAATGTTGGGAGTGATGGAGATGCCTGGGATTGAGGTGAAGCAGGACCCTCATGTGAGAACGTGGAAGCTGTGGGGCCGGGGGAGTGGCAGAGCTGTGGGGTGGGCATCAGGCCCCATGGGTCTGGGGTGGCCATGGAGGGTGCTACACCAGAAGAGCTGCTGCAGGTGATGGAAGCCCCTTGAAGGAAGATGCTGAGAGCCAGGCTGAGAACCCTGGGGCTGGAGAAGAGACCTCCGAGCAGCTTCCAGTGCCTGAAGGGGGTCACAAGGATTCTGGAGAGGGACTGCACTGCATTGCCTTGAAGAACCAGCTCCATCTTGCTCTCAACAGAGAGCTCCCAATCTACAGCTTGCAATTAAGCGTGGGTTTGATTTACTGCTTACAATTCCCCTCCTGGAGCCTCACAGCATGCACGTAGATCCCATAAGCCCCATCTCCTATCAGTTTCCCATCTGTAATGCTGAAACCCCATTGTGAAGAGCAGCACTGAGGCATTGAAACCCTCAAAGGGTCCAAACCCAAATCAATCTATTACAAACAGGTTCTTTCATCAGGTTTGGGGCTGGTTTGGCCTGGTTTTCAGGGTGCTTTGGGCTGCTTTGGGTGGTTGGGGCTCATTTAGGGGTGTTTTCGGGTGATTCATGGTGTTTTGAGGGTGTTTGGGGTTGTTTCAGGGTGTTTTGGGGATGTTAAACTGTTCTGGAGGGGGGTTAGGCTGGTTTTGGGGTGTTTTGAGCTGTTTCAGGGGTGGTTTGGGGCTGGGTTTGGGGTGTTTCAGACTGCTTTGTGGGTGTTTCAAAGTGTTCTGAGGTGTTTAGGGCTAGTTTGGGGGTATTTTGGGCTGGTTTAGGGGGTATGATATGGGCTGTTTTGGGCTGCTTTTGGGGTATTTTGGGCTGGTTTGGGCTGGTTTTGGGGTATTTGGGGCGGTTCAGGGGATTTTGGGCTGGTTTTGGGGTATTTTGGCTGTTTTGTGCTGCTTTTGGGGTATTTTAAGCTGTTTTGGTCTGGTTTTGGGGTGCTGACATGCCACCCCCTCTCCCTCATGGAGCCAGAGTTGAGCCCTGACACACCCCCCGGGGAGGCCGCGGGTGGGCGCCCCCCCCCATCAGGTACAGGGACCCCCCTATATGGAGACCCCCCCCATGTCCCCCTTGTATGTGGGGCTGGGACCCCCCCCCATATGGGGACACCCCAGTGCCCCTCCCCATTGCCCTTTAACACCCCCCCCCCCCCATCCTTGGACCTACCCCAGAAGGTGTCGCAGCTCTAGGCCAGGCTAAAGCAGCTCCACAGCGACCTCCAGAAGGTTCCATTTTGGGGGGGTTGGGGTGATTTGGGGCTGTTTTGGGTTCTCACTGGGTGCCACCCATAGGAGAAGCAGGACAAGGTGGCCTTGGGGTGGTTTGGGAGTGTTTTAGGGGTAGTTTTCATTTTTTTGGGGTGGTTTTGTCCTGTTTGGGTTTTTTTGGGGGGCTCTGACCCTGTATCCTTTAGGAGAAGCAGGATAGGGTGGTTTTGTGGTTGGTTTTGGCCTGTTTTGGGGCTAGTTTGGGTCTCTGACCCTGTATCCCACAGGAGAAGTAGGAGAAGATGGATTTGGGGTGGGTTTGGGGTGTTTTGGGCGTTGTTCTGGGTCTTTTGGGGTGTTTTTGTCCTGTTTTGGATCTCTGACCCTGTATCCCATAGGAGAAGCAGAAGAAGGTGGTTTTGGGGTGGTTTTGGCCCATTTTGGGGGTTGTTTGGGGTGTTTTGGCCTGCTTTTCTCCTGTTTTTGTCCTGTTTCGGGACTCTGACCCTGTATCCCCTAGCAGAAGCAGGATAGGGTGGTTTTGGGGTTGTTCTCAGGTGTTTTTGTCTTGTTTTGGGGCTGTTGTGGGGGTGTTTTGGGGCTCTGAGCTGTGTCCCATAGGAGAAGCAGGACAAGGTGGTTTTGGGGTGGTTTTGGGGCTGTTTAGGGCGTTTTGAAGTGGTTTTGTCCTGTTTTGGGGCTCTGACCCTGTATCCTGTGGGGGTTGGAATGTACCAAAGCTGTCAGTGACCATGAGAAGGAGGCACTCCAGCAGGCAATGAAGAGTGACCTGTCCCTGAGTGGCACCTGGAAGATGCTGGAACTGAATCTGTTCAATAAAGGATCCAGCTTGCACTCTCCCTCTGTGTCCGTGCCTCCCTCCTCACTAAATAACAGGATTTAGTGGCCCCTTTAAACGTGAATGAGTGATTTCACACCACCCTTCCACTTACCGGTTAGTTCAGAGACAGAGCATCCCAAACGTCTGCCCTCCTTCCCCTTCTCCCTCCTCACGCCGCCATCTTGTCTCCTTCTCCTTCCTCTCGCCGCCATCTTGTCTCCTTCTCGCTCCTTCCCCGCCTTTCAAGCGGGAGCACACCCCATTGGCTGCCCGCTGCGGCTACTCCAGCTCCCATTGGCCTCCCCTCCCTAAGTCCCACCCCCGCCGCGGGCTGATTGGCAGCGGGGCGGGGCTGCCGAGCTGATAAAAGGGGGCGGTGCGGGGCGGCCGTGCGGAGTGGGACGGCGGCCGCAGGCGGTAACGGAGGGGGGGGTGTGGGCGCTTCAACCTCCTTTTTAACCCTAAATTCACCCTTTTAAACCCAATTCCGACTTGGTTTAACCCCTCTGAAGGGTTTGGGGCGTTTTGTCCCCGTTTAAGTCGCGTTATTTCGCGTTGAATTGATGATCTGGGGGGTTGAATTCACATTATATAGGGTTTAAGTTGCTTTCTATCGGCTTCTATCGACTTCAAGTCACTTTATATCGATTTTAAGTCATTTTATGTCGGGTTTTATTCGGTTTATATCGAGTTTAATTCCTTTTATATCGACTTCCACTCACTTTACACTCTCTCCCCTCATTTAATCCCCTTTTATCCCATTTATTCGCCTTTGCATCGCTTTTGCTTC
The DNA here is from genome assembly GCF_028554395.1 of Pezoporus wallicus. NCBI lineage: Eukaryota > Metazoa > Chordata > Aves > Psittaciformes > Psittacidae > Pezoporus > Pezoporus wallicus. The sequence goes on along the minus strand of NW_026642258.1, from coordinate 3,293 downwards.
GCTTTTATTCAGTTTATGCCGGATTTAATGGCTTCGATTCGGATTTATCCGCTTTTAATCTCTTTTTAACCCCTTTTATCTGCGATTTATTCACTTAAATCAGTTTTAACTCACTTTTAGCCGGGCTTTAATGCAGTTTTTAGTCACATTCAGTGGCGTTTTAGTCCCTTTTATGTGCACTCAATGATATTTATTCACTTTTCACCACTTCTGTTCACTTTTCAGTCAGTTTAATTCCATTTTGCTGGCTTTAAGTCGTTATTTATTCATATTTCTAAATGGAAAGTCGATTTTAATCCACTCCTAATTGGTTCACATTGAATTTTAATCCAGTCCGCTTTTAATTCGCTTTTAATTCATTTTAATTCATTTTTCTTCTAGTTGGACTTCATCACTTTTTAGTCGTACTCACTTTCATTCGAGTTTATTCCGCTTTATTCGTTTTTATTTCTAAGGGGTTTAAATAATTTTATCAACTGTAACTCGCTTTACATTCCCTTTTTATACGTTTTAATTTGAATTCGATTTTATTCGTATTTTTATTCATTGTTTTATGCTGGTTTAATTCCTTTTAATTCACCTTGCATTTTATTTTTGCTTTAATTCGTTTTAATTCACTTAATTCTAATCGGTTTTAATCCTCGTTTAATTCTCTATTACCCATTTTAATCGGTTTTAATCCACTTACAATTCATTTGTATCCATTTTAATCGGTTTTAATTCACTTAGTTTGCTATAAACCACTTTTAATTCGTTTTAACCGGTTTTAATCCACTTTTAATTCTTTTTAATTCATTTTAATTGGTTTTAATCCCCTTAATTGGTTTTAATCGAGTTCTAAGGAATTTTAATCGGTTTTAATCCACTTTTAATTTGCTATAAACTACTTCTAATTTGTTTTATTTTAATCGGTTTTAATCCACTTTTAATTCTTTTTAATTCATTTTAACCGGTTTTATTCCACTTAATTGGTTTTAATCCAGTTTTAAGTAATTTTAATCGGTTTTAATCCAATTTTATTTTAATCCATTTTTAATTCGTGTAAATTTATTTTAATCGGCTTTAAGCCTTTTTTAATTCATTTTAATCGGGTTTAATCCACTGTTTTAATTTATTTTAATCGGCTTTAATCCACTTTTAATTCATTTTAATCGGGTTTAATCCACTATTAATTCATTTTAATTTATTTTAATCGGCTTTAATCCACTTTAAATTCATTTTAATCGGGTTTAATCCACTATTAATTTGTTTTAATTTATTTTAATCGGCTTTAATCCACTTTTAATCGGTTTTAATCCACTTCTAATTCGTTTTAATCCCGTTTTAATGCAGTTTTAATTAATTTTAAGCAGTTTTAATCCGTTTTAACCCCCTGAACCCCAAACCCGCCCCCCCCGTTTCCTGACAGCTTTTCCCGCGCTCCTTGGCCCCGCCCCGTGCGCAAGCCCCGCCCACCGCCGCCATGTTTTACTACCCGGCCGTGCTGCAGCGGCACACGGGCTGCTTCGGCGTCATCTGGTAACCACGGCAACGGGGTGAGGGGGAGCGTGGCTTCACCCGCGGGCCAATCAGATCGCGCCTCTCGCTCCGCTGCCGCCCTCTGATAGGCTGGCGGCCACGTGCAGCTCCCGCGTGCTGCCGCGGGAGTATCTCAGTGTGGACGTGCCGCGGCTTTGGTAACACCCGGGGGGGCGTGGCCTCAACGCGGGGGGGCGTGGCCGCGGCGTCCGACCGCGCTCCCCCATTGGCTGCCCTCGTTGCAGCGCGGCGGTGTCGGCGTTCGTGAGTGGCCGAGGCGGGTGGGAGGCCCCGCCCCCGCCGGCCGGAGCCCCGCCCCCTCGGTGCTCGCTGTACCTGGCGGCGCTGCTGCAGCTGGGGCTGGCGCGGGTCTACGGGCGGCAGTGCCGGTGCCTGCTGCGTGCGTTCATTAGCGCTAATTAGCGCTAATTAACGGGGTACTGGGGGGGGGGCTCATTAGGGAAGTAAAGGGGGGTCGATAATGGGGGGATGACGGGTAAAGATGGGGGAATTAGGAGTTAATTAGGGGTAATTAGGGGGTTATGTGGGCAATTGGGGATAATGGGGGTGATTGGGTGTTAATGGGTTAATTAGGGGTAATTGGGGGGTTGTGTGGGCAATTAGGGGTTACTGTGGGGTGATGGTGGGTTAATGTGGGGTTAATTAGGGGTAATTAGGGGGTTATGTGGGCAATTAGGGGCTAATGTGGGGTAACTGGGGGTTAATGTGGGGTGATTGGGGGTTAATGTGGGGTAACGGGGGTTAATGTGGGGTAATTGGGGGTTAGGATGTATGAGTTGGGTTAATGAGGGGGAATTAGGGGCTAATGGGCAATTAGGGGTTAATGGGGGAATCGGGTTATTAATGGAGCAATTAGGAGCTAATGGGGGAATCGGGTTATTAATGGGGCAATCAGGGGCTAATGGGGATTTAAGGGTTAATGGGTGATTGGGGGTTAATGTGGGGTTCATTAGGGGTAATTGGGGGGTTATGTGGGCAATTAGGGGCTAATGTGGGGTAATTGGGGGTTAATGGGGGATTGGGGTTAATGCGGGGTAATGGGTTAATATGGGGTGATTGGGGGTTAATGGGTAATTGGTTAATGTGGGGTGATTGGGGGTTAAAGTGGGGTAATTAGGGGGTTATGTGGGGTAATTGGGGGTAATTGGGGGTTAATGCGGGGTGATTGGGGTTAATGTGGGGTTAATTAGGGGTAATTGGGTTATGTGGGCAATTAGGGGCTAATGTGGGGTAATTGGGGGTTAATGTGGGGTGATGGGGGTTAATGTGGGGTTAATTGGGGTAATTAGGGGGTTATGTGGGCAATTAGGGGCTAATGTGGGTTAATTGGGGGTTAATGTGGGGTGATTGGGGGTTAATTTGGGGTTAATTAGGGGTAATTAGGGGGTTATGTGGGCAATTAGGGGTTAATGGGTAATTGGCAGTTAATGTGGGGTAACGGGTTAATGAGGGGTGTTGGGGGTTAATGTGGGGTTCATTAGGGGTAATTAGGGGGTTATGTGGGGTAATTGGGGGTTAATGTGGGGTAATTGGGGGTTAATGCAGGGGAATTAGGGGTTAATGGGTGATTGGGGGTTAATGGGGAATCGGGTTATTAATGGGGCAATTAGGGGTTAATGGGGGATAGGGTTATTAATGGGGCAATTAAGGGTTAATGGGGAATTGGGTTATTAATGAGTTAATTAGGGGTTTATGGGGGAATTGGGTTATTAATGAGTTAATTAGGGGTTAATGGGGGAATCGGGTTATTAATG
>NW_026642257.1:0-916 GCF_028554395.1 Pezoporus wallicus | reverse complement strand
TTCTGCCCCTGGGCAGCCGAGAACAAGCTTCGGAGAGGTTGCACTCAAATGGACCTTTAGGTATGAAAGCGAGGAGCGACAGCAATGATGGTGACACCGGGTGCATTCAAATGGACCTTTAGGTATGAAAGCGAGGAGCGACAGCAATGATGGTGACACCGTTGCAAAGCTGACTGTGTGCTGAAGATGCCCAGCACATGCTTTCCCTCCTGGCTCTTCGGCTCTGGGAGCAGAGGCCAGACGTTCGTGCTCTAATTGCTGTGCTACTTGGCAGCTCAGAGCAAGCTCCGTAGAGGTTGCATTCTAGTGGACTTTTAGGTATGAAACCGAGGAGCGACAGCAATGATGGTGACACCGTTGCAAAGCTAACTGTGTGCTGAAGATGCCCAGCACATGCTTTCCCTCCTGGCTCTTCGGCTCTGGGAGCAGAGGCCAGACGTTCATGCTCTACTGACTGTGCCGCTGGACAGCCAAGAGCAATGAGCGGAGAAGGTGGATTCAAATGAACTTCTAGGTATGAAAGCGAAAAGCGTCAGCAATGATGGAGGCACTGTTGCAAAGCTGACTGTGTGCTGAAGATGCCCAGCACATGCTTTCCCTCCTGGCTCCTCCACTGTGCTAGCAGACGGCAACCGTTCGTGCTCTACTCACTGTGCTGCTGGGCAGCCGAGAGCAAGCTCCGAAGAGGGTGCATTCAAATGGACCTTTAGGTATGAAAGCGAGGAGCGACAGCAATGATGGTGACACCGTTGCAAAGCTGACTGTGTGCTGAAGATGCCCAGCACATGCTTTCCCTCCCGGCTCTTCGGATTTGCGAGCAGAAGCCAGAAGTTCGTGCACTAATCGCTGTGCTACTGGGCAGCTGAGAAGCAGCTTTGGAGAGGGTGCATTCAAATGTACTTTTGGGTATGAAACC
>NW_026642256.1:0-9036 GCF_028554395.1 Pezoporus wallicus | reverse complement strand
CTCTATGGGGCCGGATGCTATGCGTCGCTATGGGTCGCTATGGGTCGCTATGGGTCGCTATGGGGCCGGCCGCTATGGGTCACTATGGGTCGCTGTGGGTGGCTATGGGTCTCTATGGGGTGGCTATGGGTCCCTATGGGTCTCTATGTGTCCCTATGGGTCTCTATGTGTCTCTATGGGTCTCTATGTGTCTCTATGGGTCCCTATGGGTCCCTATGTGTCCCTATGTGTCCCTATGGGGTCTCTATGGGTCCCTATGTGTCTCTATGGGTCGCTATGGGTCCCTATGGGTCGCTATGGGTCCCTATGGGTCTCTATGTGTCCCTATGGGTCCCTATGGGTCTCTATGTGTCCCTATGTGTCCCTATGTGTCCCTATGTGTCCCTATGGGTCGCTATGGGTCGCTATGGGTCCCTATGGGTCTCTATGTGTCCCTATGGGTCCCTATGGGTCTCTATGTGTCCCTATGTGTCCCTATGTGTCCCTATGGGTCGCTATGGGTCGCTGTGGGTCTCTATGTGTCTCTATGTGTCTCTATGTGTCTCTATGGGTCTCTATGTGTCCCTATGTGTCCCTATGTGTCTCTATGGGTCGCTATGGGTCGCTATGGGTCGCTATGGGTCGCTATGGGTCCCTATGGGTCTCTATGTGTCCCTATGGGTCTCTATGTGTCTCTATGGGTCTCTATGTGTCTCTATGGGTCCCTATGGGTCCCTATGTGTCCCTATGTGTCCCTATGGGGTCTCTATGGGTCCCTATGTGTCTCTATGGGTCGCTATGGGTCCCTATGGGTCGCTATGGGTCCCTATGGGTCTCTATGTGTCCCTATGGGTCCCTATGGGTCTCTATGTGTCCCTATGTGTCCCTATGTGTCCCTATGTGTCCCTATGGGTCGCTATGGGTCGCTATGGGTCCCTATGGGTCTCTATGTGTCCCTATGTGTCCCTATGTGTCCCTATGGGTCGCTATGGGTCGCTGTGGGTCTCTATGTGTCTCTATGTGTCTCTATGTGTCTCTATGGGTCTCTATGTGTCTCTATGTGTCCCTATGGGTCCCTATGTGTCTCTATGGGTCTCTATGTGTCCCTATGGGTCTCTATGTGTCTCTATGGGTCGCTATGGGTCGCTATGGGTCGCTGTGGGTCGCTGTGGGTCTCACCGGCGTCGTTGAGCCACTTCTCGAGCAGGGGTTTGAGCTTGCACATGTTCTTGAAGCTGAGGTTCAGCGCCTCGAAGCGGGAGATCGTCGTCTGGCTGAAGTCGTTCCCATAGAGCTTCCCCATGGCCAGCCCCACATCGCCCTATGGGGAGGGAGCCCCACATGGCCCTATGGGGAGCCAGCCCCACATCGCCCTATGGGGAGCCAGCCCCACATGGCCCTATGGGGAGCCAGCCCCACATCGCCCTATGGGGAGCCAGCCCCACATCGCCCTATGGGGAGCCAGCCCCACATCGCCCTATGGGGAGGGACACAGGGAGCCCCACATCGCCCTATGGGGAGCCAGCCCCACATCGCCCTATGGGGAGGGAGCCCCACATCGCCCTATGGGGAGGGAGCCCCACATGGCCCTATGGGGAGCCAGCCCCACATCGCCCTATGGGGAGCCAGCCCCACATCGCCCTATGGGGAGGGACGGGGGATGGGGGACGTGGGGGGCAGGGTGGCTGGGACCCCTCAGTTCCCGTCCCATTGGATCCCATTGGATACCAGGGGATCCCATTGCATCCCATTGGTTCCCATTGGTTCCCATTGGATCCCATTGCATCCCATTGGATCCCAGAGCATCCCATTGCATCCCATTGGATCCCATTGGCTCCCATTGGATCCCATTGCATCCCATTGGATCCCAGAGCATCCCATTGCATCCCATTGGATCCCATTGGCTCCCATTGGATCCCATTGCATCCCATTGGATCCCAGTGCATCCGATTGCATCCCATTGGTTCCCAGTGGATCCCATTGCATCCGATTGCATCCCATTGCATCCCATTGGTTCCCATTGGCTCCCATTGGTTCCCATTGGCTCCCATTGTCTCCCATTGTCTCCCATTGGCTCCCATTGACTCCCCTTGGTTCCCATTGGCTCCCATTGTCTCCCCTTGTCTCCCATTGGCTCCCATTGACTCCCCTTGGTTCCCATTGGCTCCCATTGTCTCCCCTTGTCTCCCATTGGCTGGCAGCTGACCTGGGTGAAGCCCAGCTTGATGCGTCGCTGCTTGAAGGTCTATGGGTGTCTATGGGTGTCTATGGGTGTCTATGGGTGTCTATGGGTGTCTATGGGTGTCTATGGGTGTCCATGGGTGTCTATGGGTGTCTATGGGTTCTATGGGTGTCTATGGGTGTCCATGGGTGTCTATGGGTGTCTATGGGTGTCTATGGATGTCTATGGGTGTCTATGGGTGTCTATGGGTGTCCATGGGTGTCTATGGACTCTATGGCTTCCCATTGGTTCCCATTGGCTCCCCTTGGTTCCCATTGGCTCCCATTGGCTCCCATTGACTCCCCTTGGTTCCCATTGGCTCCCATTGTCTCCCCTTGTCTCCCATTGGTTGGCAGCTGACCTGGGTGAAGTCCAGCTTGATGCGTCGCTGCTTGAAGGTCTATGGGTGTCTATGGGTGTCTATGGGTGTCTCTGGGTGTCTATGGGTGTCTATGGGTGTCTATGGGTGTCTATGGGTGTCTATGGGTGTCTACGGGGTCTATGGGTGTCTATGGGCGTCTATGGGTGTCTATGGGCGTCTATGGGTGTCTATGGGTGTCTATGGGTGTCTATGGGTGTCTATGGGTGTCTACGGGGTCTATGGGTGTCTATGGGCGTCTATGGGTGTCTATGGGCGTCTATGGGTGTCTATGGGTGTCTATGGGTGTCTACGGGGTCTATGGGTGTCTATGGGTGTCTATGGGTGTCTATGGGTGTCTATGGGTGTCTATGGGTTCTATGGGTGTCTATGGGTGTCTATGGGTGTCTATGGGTGTCTATGGGTTCTATGGGTGTCTATGGGTGTCTATGGGTGTCTATGGGTGTCTATGGGTTCTATGGGTGTCTATGGGTGTCTATGGGTGTCTATGGGTTCTATGGGTGTCCATGGGTGTCTATGGACTCTATGGCTTCCCATTGGTTCCCATTGGCTCCCCTTGGTTCCCATTGGCTCCCATTGGCTCCCATTGACTCCCCTTGGTTCCCATTGGCTCCCATTGTCTCCCCTTGTCTCCCGTTGGCTGGCAGCTGACCTGGGTGAAGCCCAGCTTGATGCGTCGCTGCTTGAAGGTCTATGGGTGTCTATGGGTGTCTATGGGTGTCTATGGGTGTCTATGGGTTCTATGGATGTCTATGGGTGTCTATGGGTGTCTATGTGTGTCTATGGGTGTCTATGGGTGTCTATGGGTTCTATGGATGTCTATGGGTGTCTATGGGTGTCTATGGGTGTCTATGGGTGTCTATGGGTGTCTATGGGTTCTATGGGTGTCTATGGGTGTCTATGGGGTCTATGGGTTCTATGGGTGTCCATGGGTGTCTATGGGTTCTATGGGTGTCTATGGGTGTCTATGGGTGTCTATGGGTGTCTATGGGTGTCTATGGGTTCTATGGGTGTCTATGGGTGTCTATGGGTTCTATGGGTGTCTATGGGTGTCTATGGGTGTCTATGGGTGTCTATGGGTGTCTATGGGTGTCTATGGGTGTCTATGGGTTCTATGGGTGTCTATGGGTGTCTATGGGTTCTATGGGTGTCCATGGGTGTCTATGGACTCTATGGCTTCCCATTGGTTCCCATTGGCTCCCCTTGGTTCCCATTGGCTCCCATTGGCTCCCATTGACTCCCCTTGGTTCCCATTGGCTCCCATTGTCTCCCCTTGTCTCCCATTGGTTGGCAGCTGACCTGGGTGAAGCCCAGCTTGATGCGTCGCTGCTTGAAGGTCTATGGGTGTCTATGGGTGTCTATGGGTGTCTCTGGGTGTCTATGGGTGTCTATGAGTGTCTACGGGGTCTATGGGTGTCTATGGGTGTCTATGGGTGTCTATGGGTGTCTATGGGTGTCTATGGGTGTCTATGGGTGTCTATGGGTGTCTACGGGGTCTATGGGTGTCTATGGGCGTCTATGGGTGTCTATGGGCGTCTATGGGTGTCTATGGGTGTCTATGGGTGTCTATGGGTGTCTATGGGTGTCTATGGGTGTCTATGGGTGTCTATGGGTGTCTATGGGTGTCTATGGGTGTCTATGGGTGTCTATGGGTGTCTATGGGTGTCTATGGGTGTCTATGGGTGTCTATGGGTGTGTATGGGGTGTCTATGGGTGTCTATGGGTGTCTTTGGGTGTCTATGGGTGTCTATGGGTGTCTATGGGTGTCTATGGGTGTCTATGGGTGTCTATGGGTGTCTATGGGTGTCTATGGGTTCTATGGGTGTCTATGGGTGTCTATGGGTGTCTATGGGTGTCTATGGGTGTCTATGGGTGTCTATGGGTGTCTATGGGTGTCTATGGGTGTCTATGGGTGTCTATGGGTGTCTATGGGTGTCTATGGGTGTCTATGGGTGTCTATGGGTTCTATGGGTGTCCATGGGTGTCTATGGACTCTATGGCTTCCCATTGGTTCCCATTGGCTCCCCTTGGTTCCCATTGGCTCCCATTGGCTCCCATTGACTCCCCTTGGTTCCCATTGGCTCCCATTGTCTCCCCTTGTCTCCCATTGGCTGGCAGCTGACCTGGGTGAAGCCCAGCTTGATGCGTCGCTGCTTGAAGGTCTATGGGTGTCTATGGGTGTCTATGGGTGTCTATGGGTTCTATGGATGTCTATGGGTGTCTATGGGTGTCTATGGGTGTCTATGGGTTCTATGGATGTCTATGGGTGTCTATGGGTGTCTATGGGTGTCTATGGGTGTCTATGGGTGTCTATGGGTTCTATGGGTTCTATGGGTGTCTATGGGTGTCTATGGGTGTCTATGGGTTCTATGGGTGTCTATGGGTGTCTATGGGTGTCTATGGGTGTCTATGGGTGTCTATGGGGTCTATAGGTGTCTATGGGTGTCTACGGGGTCTATGGGTGTCTATGGGTGTCTATGGGTTCTATGGGTTCTATGGGTGTCTATGGGTGTCTATGGGTGTCTATGGGTGTCTATGGGTGTCTATGGGTGTCTATGGGTTCTATGGGTTCTATGGGTGTCTATGGGTGTCTATGGGTGTCTATGGGTGTCTATGGGTTCTATGGGTGTCCATGGGTGTCTATGGACTCTATGGCTTCCCATTGGTTCCCATTGGCTCCCATTGGCTCCCCTTGGTTCCCATTGGCTCCCATTGTCTCCCATTGTCTCCCTTTGGCTCCCATTGACTCCCCTTGGTTCCCATTGGCTCCCATTGTCTCCCCTTGTCTCCCATTGGCTGGCAGCTGACCTGGGTGAAGCCCAGTTTGATGCGTCGCTGCTTGAAGGTCTATGGGTGTCTATGGGTGTCTATGGGTGTCTATGGGTGTCTATGGATGTCTATGGGTGTCTATGGGTGCTATGGGTGTCTATGGGTGTCTATTCGTGTCTATGGGTGTCTATGGGTGTCTATGGATGTCTATGGGTGTCTATGGGTGTCTATGGGTGTCCATGGGTGTCTATGGGTTCTATGGGTGTCTATGGGTGTCTATGGGTGTCTATGGGTTCTATGGGTGTCTATGGGTTCTATGGGTGTCTATGGGTGTCTACGGGGTCTATGGGTGTCTATGGGCGTCTATGGGTGTCTATGGGTGTCTATGGGTGTCTATGGGTGTCTATGGGTGTCTACGGGGTCTATGGGTGTCTATGGGCGTCTATGGGTGTCTATGGGCGTCTATGGGTGTCTATGGGTGTCTATGGGTGTCTATGGGTCTATGGGTGTCTATGGGTGTCTATGGGTGTCTATGGGTGTCTATGGGTTCTATGGGTGTCTATGGGTGTCTATGGGTGTCTATGGGTGTCTATGGGTGTCTACGGGGTCTATGGGTGTCTATGGGGTCTATGGGTGTCTATGGGTGTCTATGGGTTCTATGGGTGTCTATGGGTGCTATGGGTGTCTATGGGTGTCTATGGGTGTCTATGGGTGTCTATGGGTGTCTATGGGTTCTATGGGTGTCTATGGGTGTCTATGGGTGTCTACGGGGTCTATGGGTGTCTATGGGTGTCTATGGGTGTCTATGGATGTCTATGGGTGTCTATGGGTTCTATGGGTGTCCATGGGTGTCTATGGACTGTATGGCTTCCCATTGGTTCCCATTGGCTCCCCTTGGTTCCCATTGTCTCCCATTGGCTCCCATTGACTCCCCTTGGTTCCCATTGGCTCCCATTGTCTCCCCTTGTCTCCCATTGGCTGGCAGCTGACCTGGGTGAAGCCCAGCTTGATGCGTCGCTGCTTGAAGGTCTATGGGTGTCTATGGGTGTCTATGGGTGTCTATGGGTGTCTATGGGTGCTATGGATGTCTATGCGTTCTATGGGTGTCTATGGGTGTCTATGGATGTCTATGGGTGTCTATGGGTGTCTATGCGTGTCTATGGGTTCTATGGGTGTCTATGGGTGTCTATGGGTGTCTATGGGTGTCTATGGGTGTCCATGGGTGTCTATGGGTTCTATGGGTGTCCATGGGTGTCTATGGGTTCTATGGCTTCCCATTGGTTCCCATTGGCTCCCATTGTCTCCCATTGTCTCCCATTGGCTCCCATTGACTCCCCTTGGTTCCCATTGGTTCCCATTGGCTCCCATTGACTCCCCTTGGTTCCCATTGGCTCCCATTGTCTCCCCTTGTCTCCCATTGGCTGGCAGCTGACCTGGGTGAAGCCCAGCTTGATGCGTCGCTGCTTGAAGGTCTATGGGTGTCTATGGGTGTCTATGGGTGTCTATGGGTGTCTATGGGTGTCTATGGGTGTCTATGGGTTCTATGGATGTCTATGGGTGTCTATGGGTGTCTATGTGTGTCTATGGGTGTCTATGGGTGTCTATGGGTGCTATGGATGTCTATGGGTGTCTATGGGTGTCTATGGGTTCTATGGATGTCTATGGGTGTCTATGGGTGTCTATGGGTGTCTATGGGTGTCTATGGGTTCTATGGGTGTCTATGGGTGTCTATGGGGTCTATGGGTTCTATGGGTGTCCATGGGTGTCTATGGACTCTATGGCTTCCCATTGGTTCCCATTGGCTCCCCTTGTCTCCCATTGGCTCCCATTGGCTCCCATTGACTCCCCTTGGTTCCCATTGTCTCCCATTGGCTCCCATTGACTCCCCTTGGTTCCCATTGGCTCCCATTGTCTCCCCTTGTCTCCCATTGGTTGGCAGCTGACCTGGGTGAAGCCCAGCTTGATGCGTCGCTGCTTGAAGGTCTATGGGTGTCTATGGGTTCTATGGATGTCTATGGGTGTCTATGGGTGTCTATGGGTGTCTATGGGTGTCTATGGGTGTCTATGGGTGTCTATGGGTTCTATGGGTTCTATGGGTGTCTATGGGTGTCTATGGGTGTCTATGGGTTCTATGTGTGTCTATGGGTGTCTATGGGTTCTATGGATGTCTATGGGTGTCTATGGGTGTCTATGGGTGTCTATGGGTGTCTATGGGTGTCTATGGGTTCTATGGGTGTCTATGGGTGTCTATGGGTGTCTATGGGTTCTATGGATGTCTATGGGTGTCTATGGGTGTCTATGTGTGTCTATGGGTGTCTATGGGTTCTATGGATGTCTATGGGTGTCTATGGGTGTCTATGGGTGTCTATGGGTGTCTATGGGTGTCTATGGGTTCTATGGGTGTCTATGGGTGTCTATGGGGTCTGTCTATGGGTTCTATGGGTGTCCATGGGTGTCTATGGGTTCTATGGCTTCCCATTGGTTCCCATTGGCTCCCATTGTCTCCCATTGTCTCCCATTGGCTCCCATTGACTCCCCTTGGTTCCCATTGGCTCCCATTGTCTCCCCTTGTCTCCCATTGGCTGGCAGCTGACCTGGGTGAAGCCCAGCTTGATGCGTCGCTGCTTGAAGGTCTATGCGTTCTATGGGTGTCTATGGGTGTCTATGGATGTCTATGGATGTCTATGGGTGTCTATGGGTGTCTATGGGTGTCTATGGGTGTCCATGGGTGTCTATGGGTTCTATGGGTGTCCATGGGTGTCTATGGGTTCTATGGCTTCCCATTGGTTCCCATTGGCTCCCATTGTCTCCCATTGTCTCCCATTGGCTCCCATTGACTCCCCTTGGTTCCCATTGGTTCCCATTGGCTCCCATTGACTCCCCTTGGTTCCCATTGGCTCCCATTGTCTCCCCTTGTCTCCCATTGGCTGGCAGCTGACCTGGGTGAAGCCCAGCTTGATGCGTCGCTGCTTGAAGGTCTATGGGTGTCTATGGGGGTCTATGGGTGTCTATGGGTGTCTATGGGTGTCTATGGGTTCTATGGGTGTCCATGGGTGTCTATGGGTTCTATGGCTTCCCATTGGTTCCCATTGGCTCCCCTTGTCTCCCATTGGCTCCCATTGGCTCCCATTGACTCCCCTTGGTTCCCATTGTCTCCCATTGGCTCCCATTGACTCCCCTTGGTTCCCATTGGCTCCCATTGTCTCCCCTTGTCTCCCATTGGCTGGCAGCTGACCTGGGTGAAGCCCAGCTTGATGCGTCGCTGCTTGAAGGTGCGTGCAAACTGCTCCAGCTCCTCCAGGTCGCTGGGCTCCTCGGGGGCGCCGGGGGGGGTCCACGCACTTGGGGGGCCCAGGGGGTCCGGGGCCCCCGTTCGGGGCTGGAAGAGAGAGGGGATTTGGGGGAGGGGGATGGGGATGGGGGATGGGGGATATGGGGGTCAATGGGGTGGGGAGGGGGAATATGGGGGTCAATGGGGTGGGGATGGGGGATATGGGGGTCAATGGGGTGGGGAGGGGGAATATGGGGGTCAATGGGGTGGGGATGGGGAATATGGGGGGGATGGGGTGGGGATGGGGAATATGGGGAGGGGGAATGGGGATATGGGGTGGGGATGGGGAATATGGGGTGGGGTGGGGATGGGGAATATGGGGGTCAATGGGGTGGGGAGGGGGAATATGGGGGTCAA
>NW_026642255.1:0-9188 GCF_028554395.1 Pezoporus wallicus | reverse complement strand
AGTCATAGTGTCATAGAGTCATACAGGAGTCTTAGAGGAGACATAGAGCAGTCATAGAGAAGTCAATAAGGTGTCAGAGCAGTCAATAAAGAGGCATAGAGGAGTCATAGAGGTTTTATAGAGGAGTCATAAAGGAGTCATAGAATCATAGAATAGTTAGGGTTGGAAAGGACCTTAAGATCATCCAGTTCCAACCCCCCTCCCATGGGCAGGGACACCATATGCTACATCATATCACCCAAGGCCTTGTCCAACCTGGTCTTGAACACTGCCAGGGATGGAGCATTCTCAACCTCCCTGGGCAACCCATTCCAGTGCCTCACCACCCTCACAGGAAAGAATTTCCTCCTTAGATCCAATCCAAACTTCCCCTGTTTAAATTTTAACCTGTTACCCCTTGTCCTGTCACTACAGTCCCTAATGAAGAGTCCCTCTCCAGCATCCCTATAGGCCCCCTTCAGATACTGGAAGGCTGCTATGAGGTCTCCACGCAGCCTTCTCTTCTCCAGGCTGAACAGCCCCAACTTCCTCAGCCTGTCTTCATACAGGAGGTGCTCCAGTCCCTGATCATCCTCGTGGCCTCCTCTGGACTTGTTCCAACAGTTCCATGTCCTTTTTATGTTGAGGACACCAGAACTGCACACAATGCTCCAGGTGAGGTCTCACAAGAGCAGAGTAGAGGGGCAGGATCACCTCCTTTGACCTGCTGGTCACGCTCCTTTTGATGCAGCCCAGGATACGGTTGCTTTCTGGGATGCAAACTCACACTGCTGGCCCATGTTCATTTTCTCATCAAGTAATAATAATGGGGCTCTATAAGGTATAATGGCGCTCTATGAGGCAATAATGGGGCTCTATGAGGCAATAATAGGGCTCTATGGGGCTATAATGGAATCTATGAGGCTGTAATGGGGTCTATGAGGCTATAATGGGGCTGTATTCGGTATAATGGGGCTCTATGAGGCTATAATGAGTTTTTTTGGGGCAGTAATGGAACTCTGAGGCTATAATGGGGTCTATGAGGTAATAATGGGGTTCTCTGAGGCTAGAATGGAATTATAATGGGGCTCTATGAGGCAATAATGGGGTTCTATGGGGCTATAATGGGGCTATAATGGGGCACTATAAGGGAATAATGGGGCTCTATCAGGCAATAATGGGGCTCTATGGGGCTATAAAAGTATCTAAGAGGCTGTAAGGGGTCTATGAGGCTATAATGGAGCTCTGTGGAGCAATAATGGGACTCCGTGAGGCTATAATCGGCCTCTATGGGGCAATAATGAGGCTCTCTGAGGCTATGCTGGGGTCTATGAGGCAATAATGAAGCTCTCTGAGGCTATAATGGGGCTCTATGAGGCAATAATGGGGTTCTATGGGGCTATAACGAGCTGTATGATGCAATAATGGGGTTCTATGGGGCTATAATGGGGCTCTATGGGGATACAATGCAGCACTATGACGCAATAATGGTGCTCTATGAGGCTATACTGGAGTCTATGAGGCAATAATGGGGCTCTATGTGGTTTTAAAGGGGCTCTATGATGCAATAATGGGGCTCTATGAGGCAATAATGGGGCTCTATGGGGTTATAATGGGGCTCTATGGAGCAATAATAGGGCTCTAGGAGGCAATAATGAGACTGTGAGGCTGTAATAGGGTCTATGAGGCAATAATGGGGCTCTATGGGGCTATAATGGAGCTCTATGAGGCAATAATGGGGCTCTATGGGGCAATAAAAGGGCTCTATGAGGCTATACTGGGGTCTATGAGGCAATAATGGGGCTCTATGAGGTAATAATGAAGCTCTATGACGCAATAATGGGGTTGTATGGGGGTTGTATGGGACTCTGTGAGGTAATAATTGGGTCTATGAGGCAATAATCGGGCTCTCTGAAGCAATAATGGGGCTCTAAGTGGCAGTAATAGGGTTCTATGAGACAATAATGGGGCTGTAATGGGGTTCTATCGGGCTTTAATGGGGCTCTATGAGGCAATAGCAAGGTTCTGTGGGGCTATAATGGGCTGTATGATGCAATAATGGGGTTCTATGAAGCTATAATGGGGCTCTATGAGGCAATATAGGGCTCTATAGGGCTGTAATGGGGTCTATGAGGCAATAATGGGGCTCTATGTGGTTATAAAGGGGCTCTATGAGGCATTAATGGGGCTCTATACAGCCTAATTACTGCCTCATAGAGCCCCATTATAACCCCATAGAGGCCCGTTATAGCCTCATAGACCCCATTATTGCCTCATAGAGCCCCATTATTGCATCATAGAGCCCCATTATTGCCTCATAAACCCTATTATAGCCTAACACATCCCCCTTATAACCTCATAGAGGCCCATTATTGCCTCATAGAGCCCTATATTGCCTCGTAATGCCCCACTATTGCTTCATAGACCCCCATTATTGCATCATAGAGCCCCATTATTACCACATAGAGCCCCATTATTGCCTCATAGACCCCATTATTGCCTCATAGAGCCCCATTATTGTGTCATAGAGCCCCATTATTACCTCATAGAGCCCCATTATTGCATCCTAGAGCCCGATTATTACCTCACAGAGCCCGATTATTGCCTCATGGAGCCCCGTTATTGCCTCATACAGCCTCATTATTGACTCATACAGCCCCATTATTGTGGTAGAGCCCCATTATTGCATCATAGAGCCCCATTATTTCCTCATAGAGCTTCATTATTGCGTCATAGAGCCCCTTTATAACCACATAGAGCCCCATTATTGCCTCATAGACGCCATTATAGACTCACAGAGCCCCATTTTTGCCTCATGGAGCCCCATTATTACCTCATAGAGCATTATTACTGCTTCATAGAGCCCCATTATTTCCTCATAGAGCCCTATTATTACCTCATAGAGCCCCATTTTTGCCCCATAGAGCCCCATTATTGCTTCTATAGACCCCGATTATTACCTCACAGAGGCTCATTATTGCCTCATTGAGCCCCATTATTGCCTCATAGAGCCTCATTATTGCCTCATAGAGCCCCATTATTGCATCATAGAGCCCCTTTTAACCACATAGATCCCATTATTGTGTCATAGAGCCCCATTGTTACGTCATAGAGCCCCATTATTGCGTCATAGAGCCCCATTGTTGCCTCATAGAGCCCCATTATTGCTTCATAGACCCCCATTATTGCCCCATAGAGCCCCATTATTACATCATAGAGCCCCATTATTGCCTCATAGAGCCCCATTATTGCATTACAGAGCCCCATTATAACTCCATAGAGCCCCATTACTGCTTCATAGATCCTTATTATTGCGTCATAGAGCCCCATTATTGCATCATAGAGCCCCTTTATAACCACATAGATCCCCATTATTGCCTCATAGAGCCCGATTATTGCCTCATAGAGCCCCATTATTGCATCATAATGCCCCATTATAACCCCATAGAGCCCCATTATTACCTTATACAGCCCCATTATTGCTTCATAGAGCCCCATTATTACCTTGTAGAGCCCCATTATTGCGTCATAGAGCCTGAGTATTGCCTCATAGAGCCTCATTATTGCGTTATAGATCCCCATTATAACTCCATAGAGCCCCATCATAGCCCCACAGAACCCCATTATTATTATTTGATGAGAAAATGAACATGGGCCGGCAGTGTGCGCTTGCAGCCCAGAATGCCAACCGTATCCTGGGCTGCACCAAAAGGAGCGTGACCAGCAGGACAAAGGAGGTGATCCTGCCCCTCTACTCTGCTCTTGTGAGACCTCACCTGGAGCATTGTGTGCAGTTCTGGTGTCCTCAACATAAAAAGGACATGGAACTGTTGGAACAAGTCCAGAGGAGGCACGAGGATGATCAGGGACTGGAGCACCTCCTGTATGAAGACAGGCTGAGGAAGTTGGGGCTGTTCAGCCTGGAGAAGAGAAGGCTGCGTGGAGACCTCAGAGCAGCTTCCAGTATCTGAAGGGGGCCTATAGGGATGCTGGGGAGGGACTCTTCATTAGGGACTGTAGTGACAGGACAAGGGGTAACGGGTTAAAACTTAAACAGGGGAAGTTTAGATTGGATCTAAGGAGGAAATTCTTTCCTGTGAGGGTGGTGAGGCACTGGAATGGGTTGCCCAGGGAGGTTGTGAATGCTCCATCCCTGGCAGTGTTCAAGACCAGGTTGGATGAGGCCTTGGATGATACGGTTTAGTGTGAGGTATTCCTGCCCATGGCAGGGGTTTGGAACTGGATGAGCTTCAGGTCCTTTCCAACCCTAACTATTCTATGATTCTATGATTGATTGAATGATGGGGTTGATTGAAGAATGGGGTTGATTGAAGGATAGGGTTTATTGAATGATGGGGTTGATTGAAGGATGGGGTTGATTGAAGGATGGGTTTTATTGAAGGATGGGGTTGATTGAAGGATGGGGTTGATTTGTGACTGGGGTTGATTGATGTATGGGGTTGTAAATGATTAACTTCAAGGACGTTAGGCTTTGTTAGCAACTATTATGATGATGATGGCTTGACTTGATTTGGGAGGGGCTTTACCCACACTTTCTACAAGCGTGCTGATGACTAAAAAGGCCAAGGAGCAGTGGGTTTTTTAGGTGAGGCACAGCATGCGCAGAACTGGCCCCGTCCTTTACACCTTATGTTTGCCTGCCAGGGCCTAGCGAGCTTGGACGGTGACAGCAAAGTCCTCCGGTCGCAGGCTTGGTTAGAGTGTCCTTTTCTGAGATGGATGGCCTTACAGGGCCCAACGAGCTCCGTCTGCCCGGTTTGAAGTTAGAGCTGTCCTTCTCCTAGGATGGTTGCCCCAAGGCTGGTGAGCCCATCCTGCCCATGGACACACTTTGTCTGCCCCTTCAGTTGAGACCGGTCTGGAAGGGGAGACCCTACGGGAGGCATGAGCCACCACTGGCGTAGCTCCCAACCTCACTGGGGCATGCAGGCTCTTTCCCCACGACAAGGGGGTGTCCGTGAAAGAGATAACCCCAGTATACCCCATTATAATCCATTATAACCACATCATAACCCCATTATACCCCAATATACCCTATTATACCCCATCGTAACCACATTATAACCCCATTATAACCCATTATACCATATTGTAACCCCTTTATACCCCATTATAACACATTATACCCAATTATAACCTTATTGCAACCCATTATAATCTATTATACTTTATTATACCACCATTATATCCCATTATACCCTATTATAACCCCATTATAACCCATTATACCCCATTGTAACCCCATTATAACACATTATACCCCATTAAAAACCCCATTACAACCCATTATACCTTATTATACCTCATTATAACCCAGTAAATGACCCTAAAAGTGCTGTTTTCACCCCAAAATGATGTTGACAGCAAAGGAGCCTTTAATGGTGGGGGGGTGGGTTCTCAGTTCCAGTGCCCGCAGCAGTGCCAGGGAGCCGGGGGGGGGCAGCAGCAGCGGAGCTGGGATGGGTCCAGATGGAACTGGATTGGGTCCGGATGGAGCCAGATTGTGTCTAGATGGAGCCGGATCGGATGTGAATGGGGCCAGGATGGGTCCAGATGGAGCTGTGTTGAGCCCAGATGGAGCTGGATTGGGTCTGGATGGAGCAGGACCGGGACCGGATGGGGTCGGGATGGAGCTGAATTGGGTTGGGATAGGGATGAATCATATTGGGATGGAGACGAATGGGATTGGAATGGGACCGAACTGGGTCCAAATGGAGCCAAATGGGATCAGAATAGGGATGAATGGGATCGGGATGGGACCAAATTGAATCTGAATGGAGCCGAATGGGATTGGGATGTGGCTGAACTGGGTCCAAAAGGAGCGGAACTGGATGGGGATGGGACCGAATGGGATCGGGATGGAGCTGAATAGGATTGGGATGGGACTGAACTGGGTCTAAATGGAGTGGAACTGAATTGGGATGGAGCTGAACTGGGTCTGAATGGAGCCGAATGGGATTAGGATGGGACTGAGCCAGATCAGGATGGAGCCGAATTGGGTCTGAATGGAGCTGAATGGGATTGGGATGGAGCGGAATTGGGTCCAAATGGGACTGAATTGGATCTGAATGGAGCCGAGTGGGATTGGGATGGGACCGAACTGGGTCATTCCGGAGCTGTGGATCATGCCAGAACACTGGATCCTGTTGGAACACAAACGGATCCTGATGGAGCCGAACCGGATCATGCCGGGATATTGGATCATTCTGGAGCATTGGATCACGATGGAGTGCTGCAGCTCTGCCTCATTCCAGAGCCTTGGATCATCTGGGAGCACGGGATCCCATTGGCATCACAGCTCCTGGTGCTTGGGAGCAGATCCTATGGGATCTGGATCCAGATCCGGATGCTCCACACATGGACACGGATCCAGGTCCGGATCCGGTTGTAGGGGGGAGGGCGGACACGAAATTCCATGGGGCTGGAAGAGCAGAACTGGGCTCCAGGAGGGGGGGCTCTGGGGTGGGGGGGAGAGACACCATTGCCCACCATTGTCTCCATTGACCCTATTGGCCCCCATTACCCCCTTTGCCCTCCCCATTACCCCCATTGCCCATTACCCCCATTGCCCATGTTACCCCATTACCCCCCATTACCCCCCATTACCCCCATTGCCACCCGTTACCCCCATTCCCAACTCACTTCCCACTGCTCCGCACTGGATCCAAAGATGGGGCTGGGGATGCCCCGGTCCCGCCGCGCATCCGGTTGCGGCTCCCATTGAGGCTCCAGGGACCCCGGGTTCGAGCCCCGAGCCCCGGGTTCGGGTCCCCCCAGCACCGGCGGGTTCGAGCCCCGGTGCCCCCGGAGCCCCGGGCGAGCCGGGGGCGGCCAGGAGCGCCCCCCCCCCCCCACGGAGCAGCGCCCCCAGCACCGAGCGGCGCCGCTCCCGTAGCAGCACCGGGGCCCGGTGCAACAGCGCCCCCAAGCGGGCGGCCAGGACCCGCGCTATGGGGTGTTGGGGGGCGGGCACTGGGACCCCCAAGTTATGGGGCGCCCCCTTTGTGCCCCCTAAGTTATGGGGCGGGGTCTGGGGGTCCCCGTTTGTGCCCTCCCCCAAGTTATGGGGCACCCTCTTTGTGGCCCCCAAGGTATGGGGCGGGGTCTGGGTCCCCCCTATGGAGCCGCCCAAGTTATGGGGCACCCCCTCTGTGCCCCCCTCAAAGTTATGGGGCACCCCTATAGTGCGGGGGGGTGCCGAGGCCCCGCCCCACGTGACCCGAGGTGACCTGGAGGGCGAAGAGCCCGCGGGGGTGGGGCAGGAGGCGGTGCTGGGTGATGACCACGTGACGCGGAGGGGGGAGGGGGCTGCGGGGGGCGCGCGCAGGGGCCAGGATCGGGCCCGGGCCCCGCCCCCCCCCCCCCCATCCCCCCCCGCCCGCCCCAGTTTGGTCCCGTCCGGTTCCCGCCAATTTCGCCCATCATGGCGGAGCTGGAGCTCCCCTCCGATCCCGACCTGCGCAGGTTGGAGCCCGCGGGACCCCCCAGTGGGGGCTTTTGGGGTCCTGGGGGGGTTGGGGTGCTCCTGACCCCCTCTCTTTGTCTCCCCCCCACCTCCAGGCTGTGCACGGGGCCCTGTGCCCCCATCCGGGAGTACATCATGGGCCACGTGCGGCACCCGCGGTGAGGGGGGCACCCCAACATCTGGGGGGAGGAACTGCAACATCTGGAGGGACCCCAAACCTCGGATCGGTCCCTAAAATACATGGCGGGGGGGGGGGGGGGGGGGGGGGTGTTCCTATAGGAATGTGAAGAAGATCAAAGGGAACCTGCTGTGGTATCCGCTGCACCCCAAAGTGGGGGGGGGGGGACACCCAAGCTCATTGGGGAGCCTCCAAAACCCCTCAGGACCCCCCCAAACCCCTTTGCCTGTTAGGACCCCCCCAAAATTCCATTGGGATCCCAACAACCCCCCAGCACCCACCAATTCCCCCTTGTGACCCCCCCCCCAACCCCTTTTCTTCTCCCAGATCCATGCACAGGAGCCCAAATTCCTTTAGGACCCCTCCAAATCCCATTGGGATCCCCAGGAACCCCCAGTTCCCTCCCATGATCCTCCCCGACCCCCCCCAACCCCTCCTTTAACCCCCCCCCCCCCCAGTTTCCTCCTTAACTCGGGGCTCAGGTACCAGCACCTCAAGGAGATTCAGGTTTGGGGGGCGGGGTGGGGAGCGTTAGAGGGTTTTGGGGGGGCTCTGTGGGGTTTTGGGGGATCCCACAGGGACCAAAACACACCTCTGCACCCCAAAACCATCCCCCCTGCACCTCAAAACAACCCCCTGCATCCCAAAACCATCCCCCTGCACCCAAAACACAAAACCCCCCCACCCCAAAACCACCCCCCCCTGCACCCCAAAACCATGCCCCCTGCACCCCAAAACACACCTCTGCACCCCAAATCTACCCCCACTGCACCCCAAAACAACCCCCTGCACCCCAAAAGCACCCACTGTGCACCCCAAAACAACCCCCCTCTGCACCCCAAAACACCCCTCTGCACCCCAAAACCACCCTATGGATTCCCCCATGCACCCAAAACCCTCTCAAGGACCCCCCCGAATACATCCTGCAGCCCGGTTTCCCCCCTTGCAACCCAAAACTGCCCTGGGCCCTCCCCCATGATCTTTTCCTCCCCACTCCTGAACCCCAGAACCCTTTAGGGACCCCCTCTATACTTTAAACCCCCCTGGGTTTCCTTCTGAAGTGGGTGCTGGGCTCATAGGGGTCCTTAAAGCCCCCCTCCCTAAACCCAGTGCTGAGACCTTTCGGGGTGCCCCCCCAACCTCCATGGTCCCTGCAGCCCTTTTGGGGTCCCCAAAATGGGATCTGGACCCCTTTGGGCCCCCCAAACTCCCCTCAACGTTTGGCTGGCCCCCCTTGCCACCAGGTTGATGCTGGAGGCCACGGGGCTCTCAGGGGCTCGGGGGGCCCAGATCCAGCAGGGCCCAGAGCTACGGGGCAGCCCCATGGACTCCCCAGAAACTGCCCTGGGGCCACTGAGGAGGCAGCTGCAGGAGGGGAAGCAGCGGCTGGTGGGTGCCAACGGGGGAATATGGGGATTTGGGGGGGTCCTGATGGGCTTGGGGGGGGTCTGGGAAGTGGAATTTGATGGTTATGGGGAGGGGTTGGGGTCCCTAAAGGGTCCCAGCGCCGCTTTTTGGGAGGGATGAGGGATATGTGGGGGTCCT
>NW_026642254.1:0-907 GCF_028554395.1 Pezoporus wallicus | reverse complement strand
AACAAAAATTTAAGTACTTCACTTTTGCACATTTTCCTTCTCTCCACTAGGTATCCTCAGTAAAGATTGCTTCTGTTATTTACACTTCTATATCATATAATTTTTTTTCCCTGTCATCAGCAGAGTCATTAAATACAACACTAAATCAATTTGATAAAAACTTCATCTGCCTGGAACAGAGCACTTTTATAAATGTTTTCTGGAAACATAAATAATTCTTCAAAAAGAAAAAAAAAAGGATAGACAATAATAATGTTTTTATGCACATTTTATTCTCTGAAAAGGAAAGGAACCACTCCTACACCTGATAACAGATAGAGCTGACAAAGCAGAGCACTAGAGAACAATACATCCTGATCACAACACTATTACACACTTGTCCAGAAACTGTCAGTTTGTACCAGAAGCGATTTTTCTTTGGCACACCTACTCCTGATCTCCTTTGTACACAGGAACTTCAACCCACACCTTGGCCCACCGGACAGGAGGGAGCAGCAAAAGAAGGAATGCTGGCAGTAGCAGGATCACTAGCCAGTCAAACCTGTTTGCCAATTCTTCCTCTGCAGGTGGAGTACACCTTTCAGCCCCACACCTGCCTCTGCGACTTCAATTCTCTAACACACCTCTACAGGAAACCATAATCTGCACCAGCAAAGCTGCCTCTTATATAACAACCAGCAGTGCAGAAGAATTGAGGGGTGACCTGCCAGCTCTCACCGGACACCTGGGCCTCCGGGGGTCTGTCAGCTGAAGGACTGAAACACGGTTTTGCAGAGCCCCGAGCGAGGCCCCCCCTCAGTCCCGGCGGTGCCTACACCGCAGAACGACGCCGCTCACGGGGCAAGGCCCGCCGGGACTCAGCCCCACTAGCAACCGCCCCGAGCCCCGCTACTCACCCCCACTGCGC
>NW_026642253.1:0-9277 GCF_028554395.1 Pezoporus wallicus | reverse complement strand
CCCTAACCACCCCAAAACCACCCCAAACCCCCATAAACCCTTCCCCCCCCAATTCCAATGCCCCAAACCCCTTCAATTCACCCCAAAATCCACCCAAAAGAACCCTAAAACCACCCCAAATCCACCCAAAAAAACCCCCAAAACCACCCCAGACCCTCCCATAAACCCTCCCCCATCCCTCCCAACCCTTCCAATGCCCCAGACCCATTCAAGCACCCCCAAATCCACCCAAAGAACCCTAAAACCACCCCAAAGAACCTAAAACCACCCCAAAATCCACCCAAAGAACCCCAAAACCACCCCACAACCCTCAAATCCACCCAAAATAAGGCCAAAACCACCCCAAAACCATCCAAAAGAACCTCAAAACCAGCCCCAAATCCCCCAAAACCAGCCCCAAATCACCCCAAAACCAGCCCCAAATCACCCCAAAACCCCCCAAAATCCCCCCAAAACCAGCCCAAAACCACCCCAAAACCACCCAAAATCACCCCAAAACCAGCCCAAAACCCCCCAAAACCAGCCCAAAACGACCCCAAAACCAGCCCCCCAAAATCCACCCAAACCCTGAAACCACCCCAAAACCAACCCAAAACCACCCCAAAACCACCCCAAATGACCCCAAAACCCTCCCCATCCCCCCCAACCCTTCCAAAATGACCCCAAACCAGCCTTCAAATCACCCCCAAATCCACCCAAAAGAACCCCAAAACCACCCCAAAAGAACCCAAAACCACCCCAAAATCCACCCAAAAGAACCCCAAAACCACCCCACAACCCCAAATCCACCCAAAATAAGGCCAAAACCACCCCAAAACCATCCAAAACCACCCAAAACCACCCCAGACCCCCCCACATAAACCCTCCCCAATCCCTCCCAACCCTTCCAATGCCCCAAACCCCTTCAATTACCCCCAAAATCCACCCAAAAGAACCCTAAAACCACCCCAAAACCACCCAAAAGAACCCCAAAACCACCACAGACCCCCGCATAAACCCTCCCCCATCCCCCCCAACCCTTCCAATGCCCCAAACCCCTTCAATTCCCCCCCCCCAAAAACCCTCCACCCCAAAACCAAAAGAACCCCAAAACCACCCCACAAAAATCCACCCAAAAGAACCCCAAAACCACCCCCAAACCCCCCATAAACCCTCCCCCATCCCCCCCAACCCTTCCAATGCCCCAAACCCCTTCAATTCCCCCCAAAATCCACCCAAAAGAACCCTAAAACCACCCCAAAACCACCCAAAAGAACCCCCAAAACCACCCCAGACCCCCCATAAACCCTCCCCCATCCCCCCAACCCTTCCAATGCCCCAAACCCCTTCAATTCCCCCCCAAATCCACCCAAAAGAACCCTAAAACCACCCCAAAAGAACCCTAAAACCACCCCAAAATCCAAGAACCCCAAAACCACCCCACAACCCTCAAATCCACCCAAAGGCCAAAACCACCCCAAAACCACCCAAAAGAACCCCAAAACCACCACAGACCCCCGCATAAACCCTCCCCCATCCCCCCCAACCCTTCCAATGCCCCAAACCCCTTCAAGTCCCCCCCAAATCCACCCCAAAGAACCCTAAAACCACCCCAAAACCACCCAAAAGAACCCCAAAACCACCCCAGACCCCCGCATAAACCCTCCCCCATCCCCCCCAACCCTTCCAATGCCCCAAACCCCTTCAATTCCCCCCAAAATCCCCCCAAAAGAACCCTAAAACCACCCCAAAACCACCCAAAAGAACCCCAAAACCACCACAGACCCCCCCATAAACCCTCCCCCATCCCCCCAACCCTTCCAATGCCCCAAACCCCTTCAATTCCCCCCCAAATCCACCCAAAAGAACCCAAAAACCACCCCAAAAGAACCCTAAAACCACCCCAAAATCCACCCAAAAGAACCCCAAAACCACCCCACAACCCTCAAATCCACCCAAAATAAGGCCAAAACCACCCCAAAACCACCCAAAAGAACCCCAAAACCACCCCAGACCCCCGCATAAACCCTCCCCCATCCCCTCCAATGCCCCAAACCCCTTCAATCCCCCCCCCCCATCCCCACAGACCCTTGGAGCTCTTGGTGCTCCCCAACATCTTCGGCTTCATCCTCAACGTCCCCGCGGGGCCTCTCCTGGGGCTGATCCCGATCCCGATCCCGCTCCGCCGCCAGCACTGGCTCTCCCTGCGCTGCTTCCGGGGTGTTTATTACAACCTGGACTCCAAGCTCCCGCAGCCCGAGCCCATCGGAGGCGAGGAGGAGCTCAGGTAGGGCTTGGGGGGGGGGATATGCTGTTGGGTACCACCGCGAGGGGGTGCTCCTGCATCTGCATCCTCATCCCGCATCCTCATCCTGCATCCTAATCCTGCATCTGCATCCTCATCCTGCACCCACATCACACATCCACATCCTGCATCCTCATCCTGCATCCTCATCCTGCATCCCCATCCTGCATCCTGCATCTGCATCCTCATCCTGCATCCACATCACACATCCACATCCTGCATCCTCATCCTGCATCCTCATCCTGCATCCTCATCCTGCATCCCCATCCTGCATCCTGCATCTGCATCCTCATCCTGCATCCACATCACACATCCACATCCTGCATCCTCATCCTGCATCCCCATCCTGCATCCTGCATCTGCATCCTCATCCTGCATCCACATCACATGTCCATATCCTGCATCCTCATCCTGCATCCTCATCCTGCATCTGCATCCTGCATCCCCATCCTCATCCCACATCCTCATCCTGCATCTGCATCCTCATACTGCACCCACATCACACATCCACATCCTGCATCCTCATCCTGCATCTGCATCCTCATCCTGCATCCCCATCCTCATCCCACATCCTCATCCTGCATCTGCATCCTCATCCTGCACCCACATCACACGTCCACATCCTGCATCCACATCACACATCCACATCCTGTATCCTCATCCCACATCCTCATCCCGCATCCACATCCTCATCCCACTTCCACATCCCACATCCTCATCCTGCATCCACATCACATGTCCACATCCTGCCCCTCACATCCTGCATCCTCATCCGGCATCCCACATCCCCATCCCGCATCCTCATCCCGCATCCACATCCCACATCCTGCACCTCACATCCTGTATTCTCATCCCGCATCCTGCATCCCCATCCTGCATCCACATCCCCATCCCACATCCTGCATCCTCATCCCACTTCTGCATCCCACATCCACATCCCGCATCCTCATCCCGCATCCACATCCACATCCTCATTCTGCATCCACACCCTCATCCACATCTGCATCCCACATCCTGCATCCTCATCCCACTTCTGCATCCCGCATCCTCATCCCACATCCCCATCCTGCATCCACATCTGCATCCTGCATCCTCGTCCCCATCCCGCGTCCACATCCTGCATCTGCATCCTCATCCCACATCCTCATCCTGCACCTCACATCCTGTATCCTCATCCTGCATCCTCATCCTGCATCCACATCACACGGCCACATCCTGCATCCTCATCCTCATCCCACATCTGCATCCTCATCCCCATCCCGCATCCTGCATCCCACATCCTCCATCTGCATCCCGCGTCCTCATCCCCAACCCGCATCTGCATCCCCATCCCGCATCCACATCTGCATCCTCATTCTGCATCCACATCCCACATCTGCATCCTCATCCTGCATCCACATCCCACATCTGCATCCTCATCCCGCATCCACATCTGCATCCTCATCCTGCATCCACATCCTCCATCCCTCATCCCACATCCTGCATCCACATCCTGCATCCACATCCTCATCCTGCATCCTCATCCCGCTTCTGCATCCTGCATCCTCATCCGGCACCTCACATCCTGTATCATCATCCCGCATCCACATCCTCATCCCACTTCTGCATCCCACATCCACATATGCATCCTTATCCCGCATCCTCATCCCGCATCCTCATCTGCATCCTCATCCCTCATCCTGCATCTTCATCCCACATCCACATGTGCATCCTCATCCCACTTCTGCATCCCACATCCTCATCCTGCATCCACATCCACATCCTCACCCCGCATCCTCATCCTGCATCCACATCTGCATCCTCATTCTGCATCCACATCCTCATCCACATCTGCATCCCTCATCCCCATCCCACATGCTGCATTCCCATCCCGCTTCTGCATCCCACATCCTCATCCTGCATCCACATCCACATTCTCATCCCACATCCACATCTGCATTCTCATCCTGCATCCTCATCCCTCATCCTGCATCCCACATCCACATCCTCATCCCTCATCCTGCATCCTCATCCCACATCCACATCTGCATCCTCATCCCGCATCCACATCCTTATCCCTCATCCTGCATCCTCATCCCACATCCACATCTGCATCCTCATCCCGCATCCACATCCGTATCCCTCATCCTGCATCCCACATCCACATCCTTATCCCTCATCCTGCATCCCACATCCACATCCTCATCCCTCATCCTGCATCCTCATTCCACATCCACATCTGCATCCTCATCCCGCATCCACATCCTTATCCCTCATCCTGCATCCCACATCCACATCCTCATCCCTCATCCTGCATCCTCATTCCACATCCACATCTGCATCCTCATCCCGCATCCACATCCTTATCCCTCATCCTGCATCCCACATCCACATCCTCATCCCTCATCCTGCATCCTCATCCCACATCCACATCTGCATCCTCATCCCGCATCCACATCCTTATCCCTCATCCTGCATCCCACATCCACATCCTTATCCCTCATCCTGCATCCCACATCCACATCCGCATCCTCATCCCGCATCCACATCCTTATCCCTCATCCTGCATCCCACATCCACATCCTCATCCCTCATCCTGCATCCTCATCCCACATCCACATCTGCATCCTCATCCCGCATCCACATCCTTATCCCTCATCCTGCATCCTCATCCCACATCCACATCTGCATCCTCATCCCGCATCCACATCCTTATCCCTCATCCTGCATCCCACATCCACATCCTCATCCCTCATCCTGCATCCTCATTCCACATCCACATCTGCATCCTCATCCCGCATCCACATCCTTATCCCTCATCCTGCATCCTCATCCCACATCCACATCTGCATCCTCATCCCACATCCACATCCTCATCCCTCATCCTGCATCCTCATTCCACATCCACATCTGCATCCTCATCCCGCATCCACATCCTTATCCCTCATCCTGCATCCCACATCCACATCCTCATCCCTCATCCTGCATCCTCATCCCACATCCACATCTGCATCCTCATCCCGCATCCACATCCTTATCCCTCATCCTGCATCCCACATCCACATCCTCATCCCTCATCCTGCATCCTCATTCCACATCCACATCTGCATCCTCATCCCGCATCCACATCCTTATCCCTCATCCTGCATCCCACATCCTGTATCCTCAGCCCTCATCCCACATCCCCATCCCTCATCCTGCATCCCACATCCTCGTCCTGCATCCACATCCCACATCCCGCATCCCCATCCTCATCCTGCACCCTCATCCCACATCCCCATCCCCCATCTGCATCCCCCCCCCCAATTCCTCACCTCCCCCTCCCATTCCAGGGCTTTCCTGCGGGATTTCCTCTCCCGAGGCCTCTCCGAGCTCTTCCTGGTGGTTCCCCGCGACGTGGAGGAGGCCGGGGCCTGGCTCAGCACCGACGGGGGGGGCCCCAACGGGCACCGGGAACGGGATTAAAGCTGCTCCCAGCCCTTGGGTCTCTGCTGTGGGGCTTTGGGTGCATGGGACGGGGGCTCCGGGGGGAAACTGCCCCAAAGTGAGCCTGAAATCACCCAAAAGGAACCAAAATCACCCAAATTAAACCTGAAATCACCCAAAATGAACCAAAATCACCCAAATTAAACCTGAAATCACCCAAAGTGAGCCTGAAATCACCCAAAATGAACCGAAATCACCCAAAATGAACCGAAATCACCCAAATTAAACCTGAAATCACCCAAATTAAACCTGAAATCACCCAAAATGAACCAAAATCACCCAAATTAAACCTGAAATCACCCAAATTAAACCTGAAATCACCCAAAATGAACCAAAATCACCCAAATTAAACCTGAAATCACCCAAATTAAACCTGAAATCACCCAAATTAAACCTGAAATCACCCAAAATGAACCAAAATCACCCAAATTAAACCTGAAATCACCCAAATTAAACCTGAAATCACCCAAATTAAACCTGAAATCACCCAAAATGAACCAAAATCACCCAAATTAAACCTGAAATCACCCAAATTAAACCTGAAATCACCCAAATTTATCCTGAAATCACCCAAAATGAAGCGAAATCACCCAAATTAAACCTGAAATCACCCAAATTAAACCTGAAATCACCCAAATTAAACCTGAAATCACCCAAAATGAACCAAAATCACCCAAATTAAACCTGAAATCACCCAAATTAAACCTGAAATCACCCAAAATGAACCAAAATCACCCAAATTAAACCTGAAATCACCCAAATTAAACCTGAAATCACCCAAATTAAACCTGAAATCACCCAAAATGAACCAAAATCACCCAAATTAAACCTGAAATCACCCAAATTAAACCTGAAATCACCCAAAATGAACCAAAATCACCCAAATTAAACCTGAAATCACCCAAATTTATCCTGAAATCACCCAAAATGAAGCGAAATCACCCAAATTAAACCTGAAATCACCCAAATTAAACCTGAAATCACCCAAAATGAACCAAAATCACCCAAAATGAACCTGAAATCACCCAAATTAAACCTGAAATCACCCAAATTAAACCTGAAATCACCCAAACTAATCTTGAAATCACCCAAAGTGACCCTGAAATCACCCAAAATGAACCAAAATCACCCAAATTAAACCTGAAATCACCCAAATTAAACCTGAAATCACCCAAAATGAACCAAAATCACCCAAATTAAACCTGAAATCACCCAAATTAAACCTGAAATCACCCAAATTGAGCCTGAAATCACCCAAAATGAACCGAAATCACCCAAATTAAACCTGAAATCACCCAAAATGAATCGAAATCACCCAAATTAAACCTGAAATCACCCAAAATGAATCGAAATCACCCAAATTAAACCTGAAATCACCCAAATTAAACCTGAAATCACCCAAAATGAACCAAAATCACCCAAATTAAACCTGAAATCACCCAAATTAAACCTGAAATCACCCAAATTAAACCTGAAATCACCCAAAATGAACCAAAATCACCCAAATTAAACCTGAAATCACCCAAATTTATCCTGAAATCACCCAAAATGAACCAAAATCACCCAAATTAAACCTGAAATCACCCAAATTAAACCTGAAATCACCCAATGTGAACCGAAATCACCCAAATTAAACCTGAAATCACCCAAAATGAATCGAAACCACCCAAATTAAACTTGAAATCACCCAAAATGAATCGAAATCACCCAAATTAAACCTGAAATCACCCAAAATGAAGCGAAATCACCCAAAATAAACCTGAAATCACCCAAACTGTGCCCCAAATGACCCAAAATGAACCTGAGATCACCCAAAATGAACTGGAATCACCCAAATTAAACCTGAGATCACCCAAAATGAACCGAAATCACCCAAATTAAACCTGAAATCACCCGAACTGAGCCTGAAATCACCCAAACTGAACCTGAAATCACCCAAATGAAACCTGAAATCACCCAAAATTAACCTGAGATCACCCAAAATGAACCGAAATCCCCCAAACTGAGCCCGAAACCACACAAACTCAAAATCCCCCAAACTGAGCCCCAAATCCCCCAAACTGAACCCAAAATCACCCAAACTGAACCTGAAATCCCCCAAACTGAACCTGAAATCCCCCAAACTGACCCCAAATCCCCCAAACTGACCCCAAATCCCCCAAACTGAACCCAAAATCCCCCAATCTGACCCAAAATCCCCCAAACTGACCCCAAACCCCCCCAAACTGACCCCAAATCCCCCAAACTGACCCAAACCCCCACAAACTGACCCCAAAATCCCCCAAACTGACCCAAAATCCCCCAAACTGACCCCAAATCCCCCAAACTGACCCCAAACCCCCACAAACTGACCCCAAATCCCCCAAACTGACCCCAAAATCCCCCAAACTGACCCCAAACCCCCCAAACTGACCCAAAATCCCCCAAACTGACCCAAACCCCCACAAACTGACCCCAAAATCCCCCAAACTGACCCAAAATCCCCCAAACTGACCCCAAATCCCCCAAACTGACCCCAAATCGACCCCAAAATCCCCCAAACTGACCCAAAATCCCCCAAACTGACCCCAAACCCCCACAAACTGACCCCAAATCACCCAAACTGACCCCAAAATCCCCCACAACTGACCCAAATCCCCCAAACTGACCCCAAAATCCCCCAAACTGACCCCAAATCCCCCAAACTGACCCCAAATCCCCCAAACTGACCCCAAATCACCCAAACTGACCCCAAAATCCCCCAAACTGACCCCAAATCCCCCAAACTGACCCCAAAATCCCCCAAACTGACCCAAAATCCCCCAAACTGACCCCAAATCCCCCAAACTGACCCCAAACCCCCCCAAACTGACCCCAAATCCCCACAAACTGACCCAAAATCCCCCAAACTGACCCAAAATCCCCCAAACTGACCCAAAATCCCCCACAAACTGACCCCAAATCCCCCAAACTGACCCCAAATCCCCCAAAAACTGACCCCAAATCCCCCAAACTGACCCCAAATCACCCAAACTGACCCAAAATCCCCCAATCTGAACCCAAACCCCCCCAAACTGACCCCAAATCCCCCAATCTGACCCAAAATCCCCCAAACTGACCCCAAATCCCCCAAACTGACCCCAAATCCCCCAAACTGACCCCAAACCCCCCACAAACTGACCCCAAATCCCCACAAACTGACCCAAAATCCCCCAAACTGACCCCAAATCCCCCAAACTGACCCCAAAACCCCCCAAACTGACCCCAAATCCCCCAAACTGACCCCAAATCCCCCAAACTGACCCCAAATGCCCCAAACTGACCCCAAATGCCCCAAACTGACCCCACCCCCCACAAACTGACCCCAAATCCCCCAAACTGAACCCAAACTCCCCCAAATTGACCCCAAATCACCCAAACTGACCCAAAATCCCCACAAACTGACCCAAAATCCCCCAAACTGACCC
Organism: Pezoporus wallicus; assembly: GCF_028554395.1. NCBI lineage: Eukaryota > Metazoa > Chordata > Aves > Psittaciformes > Psittacidae > Pezoporus > Pezoporus wallicus. Next base: position 82 of record NW_026642253.1, on the reverse strand, counting down.
CAAACCCCCACAAACTGACCCCAAATCACCCAAACTGACCCCAAAATCCCCCAAACTGACCCAAAATCCCCCAAACTGACCC
>NW_026642252.1:0-8737 GCF_028554395.1 Pezoporus wallicus | reverse complement strand
AGCACCCATAACCCCCCTAGAGCACCCATAACCCCCCTTAGGCACCCATAACCCCCCTAGAGCACCCACAGCCCCCCCTTGAGCACCCATAACCCCCCGTAGAGCACCCATAACCCCCCCTAGAGCACCCACAGCCCCCCCTTGAGCACCCATAACCCCGTGGACCCATAACCCCCCCTAGAGCACCCATAACCCCCCCTAGAGCACCCATAACCCCCCCTTAGGTGCCCATAACCCCCCCTAGAGCACCCATACCCTCCCCTTGAGCACCCATAACCCCCCCTAGAGCACCCATAGCCCCCCCCCACTCACTGTCATTGGCGTTGTCAGCTCCAGGCTCGGTGCCCCCATGGGAGCCCCCCCCGGGGGTCCCCCCCATGGCAGGCCCATAGGGTTGGGGGAGGGGCAGGAGCCCCCCCCCTCCGCCAGGTCCCAGCTCCGCTCGTGGCCCCCCCGGACCCCGTTGTTCTCCTTCTGCACCCCAAAAGGAGAGGGAACACCCAGGTGAGAGGGGGAACCCCAAAATCGGGGGGATTCACCCCAAAATTGGGGGGGTTGACCCCAAAATCGGGGTTTTTCACCCCAAAATCAGGGGTTTTCACCCCAAAATTGGGGGGGTAACCCTAAAATTGTTTTTTTTTCCCACCCCAAAATCGGGGGGGTTCACACCAAAATTGGGGGTTTTCACCCCAAAATCGGGGGGTTTCATCATGGAATCAGAGGTTTTCACCCCAAAATTGGGGGTTTTCACCCACAAATCGGTGTTTTTCACCCCAAAATCGGGGGGTTTCATCATGGAACCAGGGGTTTTCACCCCGAAATTGGGCGTTTTCACCCCAAAATTGGTGCTTTTCATCCCAAAATCGAGGGGATTCACCCCAAAATTAGGTGGGTTTGACCCCAAAATCAGGGGGTGTCACCCAATATCGGGGGTTTCACCCCAAAATTGAAGTTTCATCTCAAAATTGAGGTTTCACCCCAAAATCAGGGGGTTTCATCCCCAAATCGGGGGTTTTCACCCCAAAATTGGAGGCTTTCATCCCAAAATCGGGGTTTTTCACCCCAAATCAATGGGTTTTCACCCCAAAATTGGGGGTTTTCATCCCAAAATCTCTGATTTTGGGGTGAAATCGGGGGGTTTGGGGTGAAATCCGAGGGTTTTGGGGTGAAATGAGGCAGTTTTGGGGTGAAACCAGGCGGTTTTTGGGTGAAATGAGGTGGTTTTGGGGTGAAATCGGGGGATTTTGGGCAAAATGAAGGGGTTTTGGGGTGAAATGAGGCAGTTTTGGGGTGAAATGAGGGGGTTTTGGGGTGAAACCAGGGGGTTTGGGGTGAAATGAGGCGGTTTTGGGGTGAAATCGTGGGATTTTGGGTAAAATGAAGGGGTTTGGGGGTGAAATGAGGCAGTTTTGGGTGAAATGAGGGGTTTTAGGGTGAAACCAGGCGGTTTTGGGGTGAAATGAGGCAGTTTTGGGGTGAAATGAGGCAGTTTTGGGGTGAAATGAGGCAGTTTTGGGGTGAAATGAGGCGGTTTTGGGGTGAAATGAGGCAGTTTTGGGGTGAAATGAGGCGGTTTTGGGGTGAAATGAGGCAGTTTTGGGGTGAAATGAGGCAGTTTTGGGGTGAAATGAGGCAGTTTTGGGGTGAAATCCGGGGGTTTTGGGTAACTCACCAGCTTTGGGCACCCCGCACTTGAAGCACTTCTCCCGGCGCTTGAAGTTCTGCACCCCACACTGTGGGACCCCCAACAAGCCCCATAGCACCCCATAGACTCCAGTGCACCCCCTATAGCACCCAAGGCACCTCCCATAGCCTCCAATGCACCCCCCATAGCACCCCATAGCCTCCAATGCACCCCCTATAGCACCCAATGCACCCCCCATAGCACCCCATAGCCTCCACTGCACCCCCCATAGCACCCAATGCACCCCCCATAGCACTCCATAGCCTCCAATGCACCCCCTATAGCACCCAATGCACCCCCCCATAGCACCCCATAGCCTCCACTGCACCCCCCATAGCACCCAATGCACCCCCCCACCCAATGCACCCCCCCATAGCACCCCATAGCCTCCAATGCACCCCCCATAGCACCCAATGCACCCCCCCACACCCCATACACCCCCCCACAGACCCCTCAATCCCCCTCTAGAACCCCCCCATATCCCCTTAGAACGCCCCCAGAGCCCCATAGAGCCCAATAAGGCCCCCATAACCCCCCCCAGACCCCATAGAGTCCCCCATAACCCTTTAAAGCTCCCCCATACCCCATAGACCCCTCTAAGGCTCCCATAACCCCCCGACAGAGCCCCATAGAGCCCCCCCCATACCCCATAGAGCCCCCCCATAGCCCCCCCCGAACCCCATAGACCCCTATAGAGCCCCCCCAGACCCCCATAGCCTCCCCATAGACCCCTATAGAGCCCCCCCTAGCCCCCCCAGACCCCCACAACACCCCCATACACCCCTTTAGAGCCCTCTCATACCCCATAGACCCCCCCATAGCCCCCTCAGACCCCCATAGCCCCTCATAAACCCCTATAGAGGCCCCCCCTAGACCCCTATAGACCCCCCCCATAGCCCCACAGACCCCTATAGAGCCCCCCCCATACCCCATAGCCCCCTATAGAGCCCCCCATAGCCCCCCCCAGACCCCCATAGACCCCTATAGAGATACAGCCCCCCCATAGACCCCTATAGAGCCCCCCCCAGCCCCATAGCTCCCCCCCCCCCAGCCCCATAGCTGCCCCACCTTAGCACAGAGCCAGTCCTCATTGATCTTGGGCTTGGGGTCGCTGTAGTGCAGGGACACGCGGTGCCCCAGCAGGCTGAGCCCTTGCTGTGGGGCAGGGGGGGTGTGGGGTGAGCTATGGGGCTCAGCCCCACACAGCCCCAGGACCCGCTCACGTCAGTGCCACGGGAGGGTGTCACATGAGGGTGTCATGTGATGCTGTCACATGCAGGCGTCGTGTTTGTGTCACGTGAGAGCGTCACGCATGGGTGTCACATGACAGCACAAGGGTGCCACATGTGGATGTCACATGGGGGTGTCACGTGACAGTGTCACACGTGGCTGTCATGTGATGGCGTAATGTCAGTGCCACATGAGGGTGTCACGTGAAGGTGTCACATGACAGTGTCACATAAGGGTGTCACGTGACAGTGTCACACGTGGCTGTCATGTGATGGCGTGTGTGTGTGTCACATGATAGTGTCACACGGGGGGGGTCTCTTGTCAGTGTCACATGAGCCTGTCACGTGTCACATGGCAGTGTCACATGAGGCTGTCACGTGAGTGCAACATGGGGGGTGTGTGTGTGTCACGTGAGTGCCACACGGGATGTCATGTGAGCATCACATGAGAGGGGGGTGTGTGTGTGTGTGTGTCGCATGACATGGTCACGTGACAGTGTCATGAGTGTCACACGGGGGGTGTGTGCGTGTGTGACGTGACAGTGTCACGTGCCGGTGTCACGAGTGTCACACGGGGGCGTCACATGACGGGCTCACGTGCCCGTGTCACGGGGTGGGTGTGTGTGTGTGACATGACGGGCTCACGTGACTGCGTCACACGAGTGTCATGCGGGGGTGTCACATGACGGGCTCACGTGACCGCGTCACATGGGTGTGGGTATGTGTGACATGACGTGGTCACGTGACAGTGTCACATGATTGCCACACGGGGCGGTGTGCGCGCGCGTGTGTCACATGACGGGCTCACGTGACCGCGTCACATGGGGGTGTGTGTCACATGACGGGCTCACGTGACCGCGTCACATGGGTGGGTGTGCGTGTGTCACATGACGGGCTCACGTGACCGCGCCGTGTGTGTGTGTGACATGATGGGCTCACGTGACCGCGTCACATGGGTGTGTGTGTGTCACATGACGGGCTCACGTGACCGCGTCACCCGCGGGGCCGCGCGAGGACCTGGTTGGCGTCCATCCAGCGCGCGGCGTCCTGGACGTGGTGGAACTCCACGAAGGCGAAGCCGCGGCTCTGACCTGGAACCGAGCCGGGGGGGGTCAGGGGCAGCACCCATGGGTGCCCCCCTCCCTCACCCCCACCCATGGGTGCCCCCCCTCCCCCACCCCCACCCATGGGTGACCCCCCTCCCTCACCCCCATCCGTGGCTGCCCCCCTCCCCACCCCACCCATGGGTACCCCCCCCCCCCCACCCCCACCCATGGGTGACCCCCCTCCCCCCCCCATCCGTGGCCCCCCCTCCCCCACCCCCACCCATGGCTGCCCCCCCTCCCCCCACCTGCACCCATGGCTGCCCTCCCTCCCCCCACCCCCCATGGGTGCCCCTCCCCCCACCCATGTGTGCCCCCCCACACACATGGGTGCCCCCACCCTCCCACGGGTGTCTCCCCACACACACATGGGTGCCCCCCCTCCCCCCAACCATGGGTGCCCCCACCCACGCCCACCCATGGGTGCCCCCCCTCCCCCCACCCCCACCCATGGGTGCTCCTGGCACTGCTCTCAATGGCACCCATGGGTGCTCCTGGCATTGTTTACAATAGGCACCTATGGGTGCTCCTGGCACTGCTCTCAATGGCACCCATGGGTGCTCCTGGCTTTGTTTACAGTGGGCACCTATGGGTGCTCCTAGCACTGCTCTCAATGGACACCCATGGGTGCTCCTGGCATTGTTTACAATGGGCACCTATGGGTGCTCCTGGCACTGCTCTCAGTGGACACCCATGGGTGCTCCTAGCACTGCTCTCAATGGCACCCATGGGTGCTCCTGGCTTTGTTTACAATGGGCACCCATGTGGGTGTCACGTGACGATGGTGTCACATGAGGGTGCTGCTGGCATTGCTCTCAATGGGCACCCATGGGTGCTCCTGGCATCGCTCCCAATGGGAACCCATGGGTGCTCCTGGCATTGCTCCTCAATGGACACCCATGGGTGCTCCTGCGTTGCTCCCTATGGGCACCCATGGGTGCTCCTGGCATCGCTCCCAATGGGGTTACAGGCACCTGGCAGGGAATGGGCACCCATGGGTGCTCCTGGAGCCCCTCATGCTGGGTGCAGGCAGCCCTCGGGGTGGCAATGGGGCCTCCTGGGTGCTCCGGGGCTGGAGAACAGCACCCATGGGTGCTCCTGGAACCCCTATGGGGCTCCCTATGAGGTCCTGGGACCCTCTAGGTAGGACCCCGGGCACCCCTGGGTGCCCCCCGGCTATGGCTCAGCACCCCTGGGTGCTCCTGGAGAAGGCTCCGGCACCCCTGGGTGCCCCTTGGCTATGGCTCAGCACCCCTGGGTGCTCCTGGGGGGGGGGGGGCACCCCTGGGTGCCCCCTCTCTGGGCCTCAGCACCCCTGGGTGCTCCTGGGAAGGTCTCCAGCACCCCTGGGTGCTCCTAGAGAACAGGACCGGCACCCCTGGGTGCCCCTGGGGATAGGACCAGCACCCCTGGGTGCTCCTAAAGAGGGGATCAGCACCCCTGGGTGCTCCTAAGCTGGGATCAGCACCCCTGGGTGCTCCTAAAGAGGGGATCAGCACCCCTGGGTGCTCCTAAGCTGGGATCAGCACCCCTGGGTGCTCCTAAAGAGGGGATCAGCACCCCTGGGTGCTCCTAAAGAGGGGATCAGCACCCCTGGGTGCTCCTAAAGAGGGGATCAGCACCCCTGGGTGCTCCTAAAGAGGGGATCAGCACCCCTGGGTGCTCCTAAGAGGGGACCAGCACCCCTGGGTGCTCCTAAGCTGGGATCAGCACCCCTGGGTGCTCCTGGGGGTGCCCCTGGGGACGGGACCAGCACCCCTGGGTGCTCCTAGAGATGAGAGCAGCACCCCTGGGTGCTGGCGCAGCACCCCTGGGTGCCCCTAAGGCGGGAGCAGCACCCCTGGGTGCTCCTGGGGATGGGATCAGCACCCCTGGGTGCTCCTAAAGAGGGGATCAGCACCCCTGGGTGCCCTCTAAGCTTAATGCAGCACCCCTGGGTGCTCCTGGGGATGGGAGCAGCACCCCTGGGTGCTCACAGAGATGGGATCAGCACCCCTGGGTGCCCCTAAGGTGGCAGCAGACACCTCTGGGTGCTCCTATAGACGGGATCAGCACCCCTGGGTGCTCCTAAAGATGGGAGCAGCACCCTTGGGTGTCATCTAAGCTTAATGCAGCACCCTTGGGTGCCCCCTAAGTCTGGTGCAGCACCCCTGGGTGCTCATAGAAATGGGACCAGCACCCCTGGGTGCTCCCTAAGCTTAATGCAGCACCCCTGGGTGCTCCTGGGGATGGGATCAGCCACTTTGGGGACCCCCCCCCCCAAGGGAAACAAGTGGGTGCTGGGTGCCCCCCCCATAAAGCACCCATGCTCATGGGTGCCCCCCCCATTTATGGGTGCTTCCCCCATACAGCACCCATGTTCATGGGTGTCCTCCAAATTTATGGCTGCCCCCCCCCCCCCCCAATTTATGGGTGCTGCCCCCAAAAAGCACCCACATTCATGGGTGCCCTCCCCATCTACTGGTGCTCCCCTCCGCATAAAGCACCCATGTTCATGTTCATGGGTGCCCTCCCTCATCTGTGGGTGCCCCCCTCCCCATAAAGCACCCATGTTCATGGGTGCCCCCCCCATTTATGGGTGTCCTCTCCATAAAGCACCCATGTTCACGGCTACCCCCCGCATTGATGGGTGCCCCCCCCATAAAGCACCCATGTTCATGTTCATGGGTGCCCTCCCTCATCTGTGGGTGCCCCCCTCCCCATAAAGCACCCATGTTCATGTTCATGGGTGCCCTCCCTCATCTGTGGGTGCCCCTCTCCCCATAAAGCACCCATGTTCATGGGTCCCCCCCCATTTATGAGTGCCCCCCCCAAAAAGCACACATGTTTATGGCTTCCCCCCCCCATTGATGGGTGCCCCCCCCCATTGATGGGTGCCCCCCCCCACCCATGGGTGCCCCCCCCATGCCCACCTGAGGACTTGTTGCGCATCAACCGCACCTCGCGGGGCTGCACCCCCTGCGCCTGCAGCTGCGCCCGGATCTGGGGGGGGGGAGAGGGTGAAGGTGGGGACCCGGAAATGGGGGGGGGACCCCGGAAATGGGGGGGGGACCCCGGAAATGGGGGGGACCCCGGAAATGGGGGGGGACCCCGGAAATGATGGGGGTGGTAATGGGGGGGACCCCGGAAATGGGGGGGGGACCCGGTAATGATGGGGGTGGTAATGGGGGGGACCCCGGAAATGGGGGGGGGGGAACCCCGGTAATGGAGGCGTGGCCTCCTCTAAGGGGGCGTGGCCAATCCCCTCCGAGCCTCCCCTCTGCAACCCTACGGATGGGGGCAGGGTGGATTTAAAGGGCCAGCGCCCCTCTCCCCCAAAGGAGGCGGGGCTTAGCGGAGGAGGCGTGGCTAACACAGGGGGGCGTGGCCAATCTTCTCCAGCCCTATGGGGGGGGGGGATTTAAAGGGCCAGCACCCCGCTAACCAAAACGAGGCGTGGTTAATGCAGGGGGCGTGACTTCCTCCAAGGGGGCGTGGCCTATCCTAACTCTATGGAGAGAGGAGAATTTAAAGGGCCAGCATCCCGCTTCCACAAAGGAGGTGTGGGTTAGCGGAGGGGGCGTGGTTAACAGAGAGGGCGTGGCTTCCTTCAAGGGGGCGTGGCCTATCTTTTCCAACTCTATGGAGGCAGGGGAATTTAAAGGGCCAGCACCCCGCTAACCAAAAGGAGGCGTGGCTTAACGGAGGGGGTGTGGTTAACACAGAGGGCGTGGCTTCCTTCAAGGAGGCGTGGCCTATCCCTTTCAACCCTATGGAAAGGGATTTAAAGGGCCAGCACCCCGCTAACCAAAAGGAGGCGTGGCTTAGCGGAAAGGGTGTGGCTTAGCGGGAAGGGGCGTGGCTTCGCAAGGGGGCGTGTCTTACGTCGTTCTCGGTGGCGGCCTGGGGCAGCATGCGCAGCATGACGATGGTGCTGGCTCGGGGCTCCTCCTCGGCCGCCTCCGGCCGGTAATCCTGGTCCCGGTAATCGCCATCGGCCCCAAAGGGCAGCGCCGGGGGGGGGTCCCGCTTCCGGGGGGGCTCGGAGCCCTCGTAGGCCTGGAAGTGGGGGTCAGGGCATTGTAATGGAAGGGGATTCAATGGGGGTCAGGGCATCGTTATTGGGGGGGGAACAATGGGGGTCAGGGCATTGTTATTGGGTGGGGGATCCAATGGGGATCAGGGGGGAACAATGGGGGTCAGGGCATCGTTATTGGGGGGGGAACAATGGGGGTCAGGGCATTGTTAGTGGGGGGGGGACAATGGGGGTCAGGGCATTGTTAGTGGGGGGGGGACAATGGGGGTGAGGGCATCGATATTGGGGGGGAACAATGGGGGTCAGGGCATTGTTAGTGGGGGGGGACAATGGGGGTCAGGGCATTGTTAGTGGGGGGGGAACAATGGGGGTCAGGGCATCGTTATTGGGGGGGGTCCAATGGGGGTCAGGGCATTGTTAGTGGGGGAGGGACAATGGGGGTCAGGGCATTGTTAGTGGGGGGGGGACAATGGGGGTCAGGGCATTGTAATGGGGGGGTCCAATGGGGGTCAGGGCATTGTTAGTGGGGGAGGGACAATGGGGGTCAGGGCATTGGTAGTGGGGGGGGGACAATGGGGGTCAGGGCATCGTAATGGGGGGGGATTCAATGGGGGTCAGGGCATCGTTATTGGGGGGGGGCCAATAGGGGTCAGTGCATTGTTAGTGGGGGAGGGACAATGGGGGTCAGGGCATTGTTAGTGGGGGG